>NC_063194.1:2662744-2737119 GCF_017589495.1 Alosa alosa
GTTGATGCGATTGCAACACCACAGAGGCTGTGGTTATTTCCTGTGGTTATTTCCTGTTGAGCTACTGAACTTCGACATTTACTTGAAAGTCCTTTTAGGTTGATTACGGTATGTGCATAAAACCTTGTAAGGTGAAGTTAAGATATTACTTTATTCAATCCCACACCAGGGACATTTACTTGTTACAACAGCCAGGGATGGATCCATGGCCGTAGCTACCATTGAGGACACCGAGGTCATGTCCTCGGTATTTTCTTCAAGTTTCGTTTAATTTATTAAGTAGGCTACGAATATCCGACGAGACAATTATCCTTGCATTAACGTACCATCACGTGACACGCCGTTGCAGATCAGCTACCTCTGACATGTCAAAACAAAAGTAGCGTCGACTCGGTTATCGTGGACTGTGCCAATAAACTAGGCTATTTAACAAACGCAACGCAGCTCACATAAACGTCAATATAAATCCATTATCCAAAATAAATTAACTTGACGGTTGGTTCATTTCTGTCAGAAGGCTTTCACCTGACCTATACAAAGGCTGCAACAACGTTAATGTTTGGAAAGCCAGAAGAAGTTGAGCAGACAAAGAGAAGGAGGGAAGGAAGGTAAGAAAGATAATGGTCAAATACAGTACAGCTGTAATATGGCTATTGAGATGCTAACCTGTAATGAAAATGTTATGTTGAAATTAAGTGGAGATGCAGTTAGCTAACCTGCACTGAAACTGAAGCTCTATTAATGTTATATAGGATGGATAAGTTGGATAATGGTGTGATGGATATTATCACATGGCCCAAACATACTGTAACATTTTCAAATTATATACATTATTGAGATTTGTTGTTTTAAGCAATCCAACACAAGATACAAGAGAAAGAAATCAGGCAGTTGAGGATAAAGAAGAGAATAGAGGGAAATGATGAAGGGCCCTCTAGGTGAGTGAGAAGGTAGCCTATAAGCTCTGCAGCCTATGACCCTGCAATTTATAAATGCAACATGCCCTATGCTGATGGAGAAGCAGAGCATTCCTAATTACAGATGGAGCAGGGTCCAGTCTAAATATCCAAAGCCAATTTGGGAAAAGGCTCTTGAGGTGGGTCAGTGACAGATAAGGGTTGGTAAGATGAGAAAATTAAAAATATGTTTAAACCTTTAAAACAAAACATGCCTGAGGTTTGCTAAAGTGTATACTTTGTATTTCTGTTGTATTCATATTATTTAATATGACATGTATGCTATTTTTTTAACAAAAGATAGAACTAACAGCCTGTTAAATTGTCAAATGGTGTAACCACAAAAATGACAAATATCTAATATTTCACACCTCCTAGAGTTCATGCAATTGCTCTCATGAAATTATTAGTTTATTTTGTAATATCCTATGAGAATATGTTTTATTATATTTATTTCTAAATTTAAATTACATGGGTTTTTCATTGTACTGAGCAAGACCATATGCTGTACACATCTTGTTTTCTGTCTATTCTTTGACCATTTGAGTAAAAATGGTCAAACAACCATTGTACAGTAAAGTAGAGTATTAAATCATTATCCATATTAATTTTTTGTACATTATTAGTATTTAAGACAAAATACTGGTTACACCAATTGACATAAATCGGTTACACCAATTGACCATAAAACGTTTATAGCAATAGGACAAGAAATTGACACAGAAAATAGGAATCAAGGTAAACTGAATTGGATATTTTGATATGTATTCATGTCATTCATCATATTCCATATCAAATATAATTTCATAACATCAATGAAGAAACTTGTGTTCTATTTGATTTCAATTCAGTTCTCATACAATTTCAGTCTATACCCATTATTTTCAAAGAGTGAGATAAAGCCACTGACCAAGAAAAGCCTGGTCTATAGCGAAAGGCGCATATGAAACACAGCTGAAGACGCACTGTCACAAGATGTAAGCAGCAATTCCTCTGCAGAATAAATGTCCTTAGGTTATTTATTAATTCGAACATTATAGTGGGAAGTTTTGCTTTTTTCAGGCTATGTTTTTGCTGGTAACCCATTGTCAGTCAATATTGAAAGTAATTAACTGTGTATAACTGTTTTGTCATTGACTATGACACCACAGTGAAGTTAGTTTCACTTTACCTACAGTATATGTTTAATTAATAGACAAGTGCAGATGTGTGTAGCCTATACTCTACTCGGTTTTAGTAAAAAATGGCTTAGTAGAATACCTGTTCCATACGGTCTTTGCACAAGCAGATTCCTTCAAATACACTGCTGACTATCAAAATACTGATGCGCTGTTTGAAGTTGCTCTGCTTGCTGTTAAAGGGAATGACAGATGTCCTCCTCATTGGTTTAAAGGATGTTAAGCCCAAAACACACCTATGACTGATCAAGAAACATAAGAGCCACCTTTCTGCGCCAGGCACCTGACGTTTGATAACAAAACCACCACGAATGTGGACTGGACAAACCCCTAAATGTATTTACGCTATTTGCTAGTGACCATGCATTTTATATTGCTAAATTAGGGCCCAAAGTGTGTGTGAGAGAGAATAAGAGTGAGTGAAAGAGTGGGTATGATCATTTCTTAACAACCAACCAACAGCAGGATCTGCGTTCATATGCACTCTGTGGCGAGACAAGTTTTTCTTGCTTGTAAGTGGCATCCATTGGGGGACAAGAGGTACATTTTATATATACTGTAATAAATGTATTTATATTATTTATTTATAATTTGAACATACTGTTTTAAAAAATATTATGGAAGTTTAAATTTAAAATGAAAAGCTTTGACATTTCAAAAATCGCTTAAATTGCAATCTACAGTAATTAAACCTATTTAAAGCTATTGTTCATGCTAAACAGTTAGTCACTATTTAAATTATAAAAATAATATAATTGGCACCTAAAATTACATACTCTTGGCCCTGAATCTGATCAAACTGGTCTCAAACAGAAAAGAGTCAAATGGTGTAACCGGTTACACCATTTGACTCTTTTCTGTTTAAAAGCAAAATTTGCAGGCATTATTATGGACAACTATGTACACACTTCACCTTTATGTGAATATGCAAACACAGTTTTTACATTAAATTGAATATTTTATGATTATTATGATTTATCAACATTTTTAAAAGGTCATACCATTTGACATGTAACCTAAGCTTGCCTGGCCATGGCCTAAAAACACAATTTTGTTACTTGAAGAGAGCTGCTAACCTTGACTCAGCAGTTGGGGTCTTGAAGGGTCCTTCTCTATGACATAATTTCCTGTCACATGATTCTCTGACTTAATGCATACAAATTTGCTCCTTAAATGGTGGTTACACCACTTGACATTTTAAGTGGTTGATGTGACAGACACGATTCCCCATATTAATTCAAACATTCAGAACAATAGGGATTCATTACTTGTATTAAATATAGAAAAGTTCTTGTGCAAGATCATGCCAGATTATTTTAGAAGGGATTTTGGAGAGAATTTCACATTTTTTTTCAGCAAGTGTAATTATTTGGTTCATGTTTTTGTGGTTACACCGTGTTGACAATTTTACCCAAATTCAGTTAATACTCTTTCAAAATTAAATAAATCCAAAACTTTAATAATTTGTCAAATTATTTTTAAATTTTAACAATTTTAAATGTATGTAACCCATATGTACACAAAAAAATGAGCGTCACGTCATTGACCCAGGTGCATCTAAAAAAATGGAAATTGTGGAAAAGTGTATTGGTTCAAGTTATAAACAAACGGGGGGCCCAACATTTCTGGCGATGTCGCTGACCTCGGTATTTTAAAAATCCTGGCTATGGCCTTGGATGAATCCAGCAATAAAATAATTAAAAAATAAACTGTTGAAAAGAATGCAATCATGTCACATTATGTCAAGGATAAATTAGGCGATCAGGTCATTTATAGAGTATCAGACAGACATTAGGCTACACAAGTCATACAATGAATAATACCACTTTGTATGTGATGGGCAGGTACATACAAATACCTTACAAACAACTATAAAAACCTATGAACTACTAAAAAGAAATAGATAGTGATTGTGAATCATCATATGCCTCTGCAGTTTCATGCACAGGAACTATTATACTATTCACACTGGAATGATTTATGCAGTATTTTTCCTGTTTCATTTAATTTCTTTTAATTTCCCGTTTCATAGCATATGTTCAAATCGCACAGGAGGCATCATTGTTTCAAACAACAGACCTAACGTGTTCTAACGACTTAAGTCATGTGTAGAATTCTGGGGTATTCTTACTGTATTCTGATGTGTTCATATGTTACTTCTGTGTGTAGTATACAACGGGGAGAGGTCCATACTATTGTACATAACATAACTGTAGCTTAAGGCCTGTGTACCAGCAGGAAGGTCAGACAGGCCGATGTTTGGGAACATCAGACATAACATGGCCGAGGGAGACAGCATGTCTGCCTATTCGGGCTGGTATCTCCATCTGGCCAGAGCCGGGTTTTGTACACTGGTTGGCTCCTGCCACGTTGGCATGATTGTCGTTTGTATGTTTTAGTATAACAGGCTTTGTCTTAGGTTTTGACTCTGAGACGGATCGAGGAAGCGACCAAGTAGCATCTTCTGTCGGAAGGCTCAGCCGCCGCTTCTAACAACAACCAGAACTGTTAGACTGCACAGTTTTACTGTTCGAGACTTAGCCTGTGTTCTGTTATTCCTTCTTGTACCATCTACAATAAATCATCATCTAATCGCCGATCCTGATCCCGCCGTCAAGCTTTATTGACCATCTTCAATACAACCATCAGAACTAAAACACAACGCAACAACCAGAGAATCCTACACGTTTTCTACATGTTTAAACACTGTTTATTCGCAAACATAGGCCTGCCGCTCAACTAAAAATAGACCCGCGTCACCAAGTTCCTGTCATGACTTAACCCTTTCATTGCTGAAACTGTACAATAGGCCTCAGTCTTTTGTATTGGTTTAATGTTAGGCTTATCTCAAATGGACAGTCTTACCTTAGAACAGAACATATTTGGCTTTAAAGGAGCGTGTTACCGCTGGGAGGATGAATGTGTATTTAAATTGGGTCATTTATGTAGTAGAAATGTGGAGTCATTATTGAAGCCAGCGTCTTCTTGACCGAGAAAAACCCAAAAATGTGTTTTTGGCTCATGTGGATGAAAGCCAACAACTCCCATAACTCCCTGCCTTTCACTGCTGGTCATGATAGATCAATTCTAGGATACCTCTTTTTTAAGATGACCTGGCACAAAGATGTTAAGTTTATACTATGGCTGTTCATGTCACGAGCGACAAACTACTTCCTGTTTTGAGTGTCTCTCTTCCAGGTTGTCCAGGTTGATGGAGAAGACTTTAAGATCCCTCTTGATGACGTCTTTAAAGCGTAGGCGGAGCGACCATGTTTGCGGGGGGCATTTGCCAGCTCGCCATATAATAAGATTTTAGGGAGGCAAGTGTCATTCATTCGATGATCATGCCCAGCCCATCGGAGATGGCATTCACAGACGATGGTGTACAGGTCACTGGAGCCTGTTCTCTCAAGTATGACAGAGTTTGGTACATGGTCCTTCCAGCATACAGCCAGTATGGAACGAAGGCAGCAAAAATGGAAGGCATTGAGGCGATGTTCGTGCTTGAGGCGATGTTCGTGCTTGAGGCATGTTGTCCATGTCTCGCTACACATGTATGGTATACACAGATTTTGTGGAACAAGGAGAGGTTCTTGTACTAAACACGCTTGCTCAATTTGCCAAACATTGATGATGCCTTTCCATGTTAAGCTCTGCATCAACGTTGGTAGGTGAATTTGTCCACCGCAGATAGAGATGTGTTGTCGATGGACACAGCAGGGTTCAGGGTTGCAGTTTTGGCAAGGACAACTGTCTTTTTTTAAGTTGATCTGTAAGCCAGACATGCAGAGGCAAAGCATGAGCAGAGCAGTTGTAGATCTGCCTCTGAGTGGGCGACAAAAAGGCAGCATCATCAGCATAAAGCAGCTCATGTACCAGAACATGGTGTACTTGGGTCTTCACCCGCAGTCTGGCCAGATTAAAACCGTTTTCCTGAGCTGCGGGTGTGTAGAAGGATACCCGAGTCATCAGAGAGGGCATGGCGTAGTAGGGTAGAGAAGGCATGGCGTAGTAGGGTAGAGAGGAATATTCCGAAGATGCCTTTAAACCATACAGTTGTAACTTAGGACAGCAAAGTCTTTGCAGGTTGGGGAAGAGTTCAGATCGGCTAACGTAGTCAAAGGCCCGGGTCAAGTTTACAAACACCAGGAACAGAGGTTTGTGTTGTTCAATACACTTTTCCTGTAGTTGATTTGACACAGAACATTGAAAACTACACTGGCTTTCAGGGAGGATACGGTCAGCAAGGATTTGTTGCCATGAAAGAATATTGCGAGAATTCTGGCAAGACTGAGCATAGATATTCCTCTGAAAGGAATGTCTTAAGAATTGGTAGATTGTTGTTTCACTCCATTCCACTAGGTGTCACACTGCACCTATTTTTCAATTTCAATTTAATATCACCTTTAGAGCACCAAAACATTGCACATGTCTCATGGCCCTTTACAGAGTGTTAAACAATCAGAGAAGGCCCATGAGTAACAGGGGCGAGGAAAAACTCCCTAGAATTGGAGATACATGTATTTTTCAACATGTTCGCCTGAAATGACTGCATGCTTGTTAGCCTATTACTCTCACAACTACACAACGAGCCTACATTCACTGATTTTGTTTGACACCAATAAAAGTTTCTATCAGTGTTGGCTCGCTGTATCTGATCATTTTTTTGATTGACATGGAACATTGAATGACCTCTGTATTTGAAATGTGCTATATAAATAAAGTTGACTTGACTTGGAATTACATGTTGTATGCATAATGTTACATGCCGGCTCGAGCATGAAACAGAGGGGAGGCCACACGCAGATAATAAGTAAATAAAGTATATTTATTAAAGAATATTGTAGTGAAGATTAAGAAAGTCAGTATAATCAAAGTCCTTTTAGGCAAGTCCCTCCACTCGGCGGCCAAATACCAACGTTTTATGGGCACAGTCTTTGGGTCGAACTGCGCGTGCGCAAGGCTTCACGACACCAATCTTGCTCCAGCGGCGAGATCACAACACGATTGGCACGATGTCTTCACAACACACCATATGATTGGCTCAATGCATTCACGTCGACGTTTTGCCGAGGAAGGGGTGGGATATGTGTAGACAACGGCCATATTGGCGTGACAAACTAGCCCCATGCATTTCTATGGAGTATTTTTTGAGTGCTGTGTCTCCACATTAGAAAGTCTCTGGTATAATGAAGTGTAAAATAAGAATGTAGTGCCAGTCAGTGTCTAGGGGTATGTACAGCGAAACGGAAAACAAAAGCCAACGTCGGAGAAGAGGAGAAGAGAGCCCCCAGCATGGGGAGAGCAGGCTTCTTATCCCCACACCAATCAAGGGGTGATCACACAACTGGGTACACCTGGGCCCTAGTCACCTGCCACAGAGAGAGGGAGAGACAGAGCACAGGCACAAAAGTGGGCGGGCCAAAAGAGACCCACCAGGATCGTAACACCCTCCCCCATAAAACAGAAGCCCACCTAAGTGGGATTCTGTTACTGATCGAAACATGTGAAAATGCAAAGTTAGCACAAACAAAAATACAATTATATGTAGGCATAATATAAAACATTCCCATACCCACTCCCAAACGGGCATATCTACAGCCCTTAACCCCAGGACTAGATGTACCAATCCCACCATACATCACCCTCCCCACATCCTTCCATCTCCATGGTCCCCTGAACCCCGGCAATTCCCGGTGTCTGGAAAAGCAATTTAAGAAGGACAGGAACAAAGATGACATGGGACGGGGAAAAGTGACAGGCTGCAACAATTATGCCACACTCAAAACATGGGACCAGTACACCTTAGCCATAACACATGCCGTGCTCTGAACACCACTAAGGCAGTCAGCTCAAATAGGCACTGCCAATCAGGAGACAACATTATTTAAAGGTAAAATTAACTCAAAAGAAGGGAAACCAAAAGCAAATACAATACATCAGCTAAACATTTCTGTCTCGCTGGTACCACGCGATCAGGACATGGTCTGCACACCACGGTCATAAGCTGAACACGGGTATAGATCTTCCCGGCTGCCACACACCGAGAAGCTGAAAAAGCACAATCCACATTGGTTGGTGCAACACGGTTTGCGAAGTCGCCATTTCCATCTAACGCGCAAGACAGAGAAACTGGTTTAAGCAGCATCAAGCTGAGCAGAACATTCAACTGAAAACTGTAACTGAACTGTACCCAAGCACTGACTGATGTTCAGCAGAACTTTTCATCTCCACCTGAGCTACAGTCAAGCCACGGGCAGATGAACATGCCGCAAATGTGGAATACTGATTAGGCTGACACACACGCCACGATCCAATAAACTCCGCCACCCCCCGCTTTAAACAAGGCCAATAAAAATGCTGAAATGGCTGTCTGTAGGTCTCACGCACACCGACATGTTCAGCCATACCTGTGTGATCTGTCTGCAACACCAAATCTCGATTTTTCTTTGGTACTACAATCTGCCACATTCTAGTAACCCTCTCAGAACTTGATGTTACACACTTAGGGGTCAACCAGTCGTCAACAATAAAAACACCACCCACGACTAATTCACTACGAGTCATTGCTGGAGGTACAGAAGGTAATTGAGGACTTATACTACCATGTTGCGCTGACACAGTATCTGTTGGCTTGCATGTTGGTTCAAGCTTGGACCCATCCCCAATGACCTCGGAAACCTGCCTTGTGCGCTCGTTTTTCTGTGTTAAACTTACGGGCCGAGTGGAAACTGCAGGTGGCTGCGGCACACTAGGCCACACACGCCCACCAGCTAAATTATTCCCCAGAATAATGTCGACCCCCTCTACAGGTAACGACGGGCGAACTGCAACGATCACTTCGCCCTGCACAAGATCCGAGTCTAGCTCAATCCTGTGCAGGGGAACTAACAGTTTCCATGCCAATGCCACGAATCAGGATGTTATCACCGGTGTAGGATTCCTTAGAAAAAGACAAGACAGATGCAGCAACAAATGAATCAGCGGCTCCCGTGTCACGCAGTATTTTAACAGAAACTTTTCGAGCGCTACCCACCAATGAAATTTCGCCGCTCCTAATAAATGGACCATAGCTCTCACTAACCCACTCATTAGAGGTCTCAAGACTACGTTGCACCTCTACCGTTGGATCGGGCACCCTACCACCCGAAACTCCTGCAGAGGCCAAACAACTTGAGGAAATATCACCATTCACCTCAACACCGGTACAGACAGACTGTATGACTCGAGCAGCGCACGCAGTTGGTCTAGGAGAGCTGGGCCGTCCATTGTTCTTAACACCGGGCACTCTCTCTTCCAGTGACCACTCTCTAAACAGTAGCAACATTGACTTTCTGGATCTGCTTTACGAGCAGAGATATCTCTCCTTGACCCAGAGTAGCCACCCACACCCCCATTAAAACGATTAGGTCGAGACTCCTCCCGACTGTAATAATGGTTTAGCGCATGATTCTTGCTCTTATGGGTCAGGACATACTCATCGGCCAGCACCGCAGCTTCCGCAGCAGTTTTTACCTTGTGCTCATTAATATAAGTGGCCAATCGCTCAGGAACAATGTTTTTAAATTGTTCTATGACTATCAGGTTACAAAGTGCTTCAAAAGTGTTTACCTCGGTAGCTGAACACCAGCGGTTAAAGAAACCAGTGACCTCCCTGGCCACCTCAGTGCGAGTTTGACGGTCGCCCTTTCTCCAGCCCCTAAACCGCTGTCTATAAAACTCTGGAACTTGTTCGAAAGCCCTCAATACAGCATCCTTAACAGACCTGTAGTTTCTACGCTCAGATACCGACAACGCAATGAAGGCCTCCTGAGCCTTCCCCGTGAACACACTCTGCAAGAGCAGAGTGCGCTCAGAGTCGCTCCAGTCCCGCTCATCCGCAATCCCTTCAAAAAGCGAGAAGAAAATATCAGGGTCCCGGTCATTAAATTTAGGCAGAAACTTAATCATACTCGATAGGCTCCCATCTGCAATTTTCCTCCCTGACGCCCCCGATAAATCCATGTCGTCATCCCCAGTTATTTTACCTTCTGCCAATAATCTAAGCTGCTCTCTCTGGATTTCATTCTCTCTTTCGGTTTCTCTTTCACACAGTTTCATTCTCTCCAATTGTCGTTCTTTTTCGCGTTCAGTCATCTCTAAACGCTTCTGTTCTAGCTCATTTTCTCGTTCCTTTAATCGTTCGGCAGCTTCCATCGGTCTTTGTTCGGCTTCGAACCGCCTCTGCTCCATTTGCATGTTAAATAGTTCTTTTTGTTGCTCAAATGTTAACGCAGAACGTACGGGACCCGGAGGATTCGGTGTGGAAGATGCAGTGGGGCCTAGGCCTACAGGTTCAGGATTTAAAGATATTACTTCCAATTCTGCCAATTTCATTTTAATTAAATCCTTTAATTCTGTTTCTTAATGCTTTTAGGAATATCGGCCTCGAATCGATAATATTGCGCTACATTAAACAATTGGTCCTTCTTTAAACTCTCTAAAACATCCTCTGATGGAGCTGCAAAAAAATCCGTTAACGAGTCCATAATTTAATACAAAACAAAACCCTAAACAAACAAGCTCCCCTGTTTGACAATGCCAATTTCTTGATCGTGTTAAATACTAAATGGTCCACTCCAATTGTGCGTGCCCGTAACCAACCTGGTGCAGGTAGTACTCAACGTTCAAACGAGCTGCCCCGCATCTACCTCAAGCAAAGCACAGCCCTAAATATTTCTACTGCTAGTCTTCAGTGTGCCCCCATACAATTGAGCTGCTAATCAGCCCCAGCGCGTCCGACACACCAAAAACAATAAAGATACATTTAAAGGCCAAGAAAAAAACAAACAGCGTTAAGCGCTCTTCACCTGCGCGGGGGTTCACATAGCTCCAGTAGGTTGTAACCTCATTACCGATCCCAGCCACTTTACCAAAATTGACACCAGCACCCGATTAACACAGGTATGCACGACGGGTTTGACCAACAAAATTTAGCGTCTGCTTGGACCCAATGGATCTTCCTCCTCTCCCGACAAATTAATTAAACAAAGACGAACAACAACCAAACTAACAAATTCTGCGTGGATCTCGCCCCAAATTTCAGATAACTCCCGCTGGATCAGGTAATTTACACCTGTCAGCATTGACCTCAAAGCCAATTCACCAATCGACCACTAATTTATCAACAAACTTATTTACTCAAAATTTTGTTACATACCAGATTCCGGATCATATCTCCCGGCGAGACCCCACATGTTACATACCGGCTCAAGCATGAAACATAGAGGGGAGGCCACACGCAGATAATAAGTAAATAAAGTATATTTATTAAAGAATATTGTAGCGAAGATTAAGAAAGTCAGTATAATGAAGTGTAAAATAAGAATGTAGTGCCAGTCAGTGTCTAGGGGTATGTACAGCGAAACGGAAAACAAAAGCCAACGTCGGAGAAGAGGAGAAGAGAGCCCCCAGCATGGGGAGAGCAGGCTTCTTATCCCCACACCAATCAAGGGGTGATCACACAACTGGGTACACCTGGGCCCTAGTCACCTGCCACAGAGAGAGGGAGAGACAGAGCACAGGCACAAAAGTGGGCGGGCCAAAAGAGACCCACCAGGGTCGTAACAATAAGTAAAAGTGAAAAGTCAATAATCAAACTAAAAAACATAGGTATAGTGAGAATCCCTTACAAAAAGGGGAACAGTCTTTCTGTATATGAATTTGACCATGATGATCATCAAGTCATTTCCTTTGGAGTATTATGTAAGTCACAGGAAATGTGAGGTGTGTTAAGATATCTGTGTGACGCAGGATCTTGAAAACGCAGAGGCGCCAGTCATCCACCACCATTTTAGTGACAGCTGCTAATGCTCTGGGCTATAGGATATATATTATGAACATCCAGCGTAACGCAGGGGCAGCGTTACTGCTATAGGACAATCAGTGGAAAAACAGAGGTGGCCTCTGGGAGTCCCTGAGGAGGTTGCATATTGCATAGTGCGTGAATAGAACATTTTAGGGAAACAAAGAAGGAGGTCTGAATACAGAATGATAGGGAGGTGAGGAGTACTTGTGCCTTGTTATGCATCACTTCTACATTCTTCATGAGAAATCAAGCTCCTGAAACCAGATTATCCACAGCAGGTTTCAATTTGACTGCAATTGAAGAAAATAACATTGAAGTACCTCCCAATGAAGGGATACTATTGCCATAGTAACAGGTCTCCTCTCCAGACTGGTAGATATGTGTATGAGACCTTTTGTAACGGCTTGCCTAATTTATGCCAGTACCACCAAAGTCCTTATAGGCAAGTCCCCCGACTCGGCGACCATCTTGGTAACACACTTTGAGCAGTTATCGGGCAACCATTACCCCCAAGTATTTCATATGGAGGATTCTTTAAGTGTTATGTCTCTGCTACTACTGCCCTTGCCCCTCATGTGCATAGTGGTCTATGGCAGTGGTTCTTAACTGGTCTTGCTGGGACCCGCAATTTCCCATGTTCATTAAATCGCGACCCTATATATATTTTTAGGGGTCCGAGCAGCGTAGCTGCAGGACCCCTATTGTTTCTGTACCGTTCTTTTTTGGCCAAAATTCTGTAAAAGTCATACTGCAGCCTAAACCGTAACTCCAAAACTCTTCAAATTTTCAGGTATGGTTACCAGTACCCCCTCTGCCCATAACCCAAAATTTGGGGCACTGCACCCAAAGGTGGCGCTATTGGGAAAAAAAGTTAATTATGCTTATTTCTCCTTACCAGATTGACCTAGACTCAAAATTTGTTCATAATATTAATCTCTAAACTCAGATGCATCTTTTTGGCCCTGGTCTTATGGTCTACAAATGTTTACTTTTGCCACAATTTCATGGAAAAGCCAAACATTATAAAAAGTTTCACACTCAAAAATAATCAAATCAAATCTTCACCAAAATTCTCACAGACAATGTTTAGACCAAGCCTCACAAAAGTTATCGCTCAGAATTTTGATATGTTGTTCCATTTCAGAGATATAGGCCAATAAAGTTAGACCACTTAAGCCTTTTTTCCTAGATCACCTATATTCCTATAAACCGTAAGTCCTAGAAACTTGACATTTTCAAGTATTGTTACCAGTACCCCCACTACCCATAACCAAAAATTTGGGGTACTGCACCCAAAGGTGGCGCTCTTGTCAAAAACGCTTATTTCTCCTTACCAGATTGACCTAGACTCAAAATTCTTTCATCATATTAATCTCTACATTCAGATGCATCTTTTTCACCCTGGTCTTATGCTCTAAAAATGTTTACTTTTGCCACAATTTCAGAGAAAAGCCAAACATCATAAAAAGTTTCACAGGCTTCAAAAATTATCAAATCTTCACCAAAATTCTCACAGACAATGTTTAGACAAAGCCTCACAAAAGTTATCAAAATAATTTGGATATGTTGTTCAGCCCATTTCTCCTATATCACCTATATTCCTATATGAGTATTTTTTTCCCTTGGAGAACAACCATACAACCATCATTATGTGGATCCCATTAACAGTGCACATTTTCAGATCTGTACTCTTTTTTATAAAGCCCTTAATTCTATTGTCAAATGTATGCTAGGAATTTTCTTGATGTTGTGTGTTTGCCAACACACATTTTCACCATACAAATTATTTAGGATTGTCAGTGGCTCAGTGGGATAATGCCTAGTGCTGGCGTTTGTTAGGTTGAGAGTTCGAATCCCCGGTAGTGCTTTAGGCTCTAGCTCGAATACTTGGTTATAATTGGTTATTGAAGATTCACACCATTGAACAGCACCTGAATGACATCAGCCAATCAACATTCACACTCATCAGTTGCCAAGAATCAGAATGCCGGGACTCTCTATTACATTTAGGGGAACTTCTTTGATTACTATTTTTCCTTCATCATTATGTCTATCTTATTTATATTTCATCCATTAGTGTTCATCTCTACAAATATCTAATTGCCCCAGAATTTCAAAAAGTTTTCAGGTGTGTACTCTTTTAGGAAAGCCCTTCATTTTATTGTCAATTGTATGCTTGGAGTTTTTCTTGTTGTGTGTTTACAAATACACATTTTCACCATGTGAATGTGACTGGCCAACATGTAGGATTGACAGTGGCTCAGTGGGATAATGCCTTGTACTGGTGATCCTTAGGTTGAGAGTTCAAATCCCACTTAAAGCATTAGTGTTTGAATGCTGTTGGGTTGTGGAGGTTAGCACACTATAACACTACAGCTACTTGTCAATATGGACTTGTAGTGCAAGGCAAGTATAACTGTATAATTATAGGCTGTTTATCTTATTGACTCCAACACAGAACCCAATCCCCCTTCACCTACCACCACAAATACAATTAAATTCTCTGGGAAACGCTGCCTTCCATTATCAAACCCTTCATCTTATTCACGACAAATAAATAGTCCTGTAGAATCAAGTATTATTAGAATACTATTGGGTTGTAGAGATTAGCATACTACAATAGAGTATTGTTAGAATACTGTTGGTGAAAAGACTCCCTAAGTTTATATGTGTGTATATATATATATATATATATATATATATATAATTATTATATTGTTTCTCATTTTAGAATGTACACTTAAATCTGCACAAAGTCCTTGAGGTGAAAGTGCTGTGGAGAAATTGCAGGATTTTTTGGCTCTGCCACCTAACCACGCCCAGTTTACCTGCTGGAAAACCCTGTAGCTCCGGAGCAGAGGCTCAGACCAGGATAAATTGTTTGCTCGCCCTCAGTTCATTCTTTTGTTTATCTCAACCCAGCACTCCAGTGTGTCCTGCTTTGTGTGCGTCTTTGAGTTAACGTAAGTCATCACTTTAATGACCCTCACTATGACTTTTGTGATGTTTATCAGTTTGTAGAGTAGCTCTGCCATCATGTGTTTGTTGGTTTGGTGTGTTGGAGTTCCATGTGAGAGATGATTAGATGATGATGTTGGTTGACTTGGGATGTCAAGTATTGTTTAGTTGTACCTTTATATAGCCATATGATTTCAGTTTATTGTTGTGAGTTGGGATCTGTACTGATTTACCCCATTTCACTGATTACTCCATTTTCTGTTTGTTTCCTCTTTGATGCAGCACACATACAAGTAAAGAACAAAAGAACAGATGAATTGAAACTCAAATAAAGTTCAATTGTGTTGCACCGAAACCTGCCATCTCCGTGTCATCACTCCATACCATTGAGCCTTCTGACCAAGGCTCTGCCTTCTCGCCACACACTCACTCTACCTCAACCCACATCGCCCCCTACAGTTCCTTCAGTTGGGTTGTGGAGGTTAGCATACTAGAATAGAATACTGTTAGAATACTGTTGGGTTGTGGAGGTTAGCACACTAACGTTACAGCACAGGGTAATCCTAATTTTATGGATCAAATTTATTCTAATTTTATGGATCAAACACAAAGGTTTTATCCAGATCAAAACCAAGAATAGATTATGTGATCTAATCCAATTTCAGGATCCTTGTTTCCCTTTGAACAACCCATTTTCAAGATTTGAAATCCGATAACCGACATCCAATCACGTGTTTTTGAACAATTGGGCCCAAACAATCAAAGCATATGTAAACTAAAAAGCTATGCTACCTCATGTTCATTTTGCTCGGACCCCGTTAAATCACCGCTTGCGGTTATATTTATTATTATTATTATTATTATTATTTGTGATCAAGTCAATGGATATGGTGAGACATCCAAAGTGCCTGTATGTTTGGAACATGCTGATGTTTGGCATTACATTTGTGAAGTCTTCAACTCCTGATGTCACCTTTCAAAGTATGGTACTCGACAGGTTTGTCTTTGACAGGGGTGCTTTGTTTCCATGTGCCTTTTTCTCTCATGTTCAAGCAATTCAGTGAACACCGCAAACTGGGGTTTCTGTTTAATTTTGTGTCAATTTAAGTGAATCCATATCTTACTTCAAATATTCACAGCATATTGAATCAGTCCCTGCCCTGTCACTGCAATGCCTCATGATTATACATTACATTACATTACATTCATGTGGATCATCATTCATGCTTATATAGGCCTACAGTACATTCATGTGGATCCTTGTTTTAGTATCTTTAGTGTATTTTACTGTTCATTTTAGTCATGTGGATTTGTTTTTTATCATCCTGTTTATGTTGTTGTGTGTGGTGTCATAAGCTACTGGCACCTTGAATTTCCCCTTGGGGATCAATAAAGTATCTATCTATCTATCTATTTATCTATCATATTCAGTGTCGTACTTGCATTTACCACTAAAATGATACGTCCTGTCACATAAACATTGTCTATGTCCATAGCAATGACTGACATAAAAATAAAAGTCTATCAAAATAAAAGTCCAATATTACATCTGATAAGGTAGCATTTTAAGTGGAGTTTAAAAAAAAAAAAAAAAAAAACACAAGCTCCGCGACCCACTTTTGGGTCCTTACCCACCAGTTCCAGTTTTTCTCAGTCGCTTTGAGAAAATTAATGCAAACTGCAAAACCTAGTGGATAACCTGCAAAAGCACGTCAATTGCTCAAAATGGATAGTCCATTCCTCAAATACAAGTATTTATGTCAATGAAACTGCCAGTGTCATCAAAATGAGAAGTCTTGACACCATCATTTATGAACAAGATAGTCAAATGGCTTTGTCATGTTTTCATTACAACAGTTTATGCTCTCAGGGCCAGATGTACTAACGCTTTTGCGCCCACTTCAGGCGTATTTGTTTCGCAATGTGCGTGTAAAATCATTGCGAGGTATGTACAAACCGGCAAAAGTGATGCAAAAAAATGATGCAAAAGTGCAAACTGCCTGTCGCGGGAGCTGAAAGTGGCAGATTGCGTTTGTCATGTCATGCATATGCATTCATGGGAGGATACAGGGGAAAGTGGGAGCTTAGCGTAAAATGATGGGAGGGGAAGAGTAAAGAGCGCCTAATTATTTATTCCGCGGTATGTACAAAGACTGTTCCTGAAAGCGCACGTCTATTCTGCGCCTGAATACTTCCGCCTTGTAAAAGCAGGTGTTACTGTAATCCAAATTGCAGTTCAATGCGTCAATAAGAGAACCTTTCAAAGACAACAGAATCGCTATTTAGAGCACCAGTTTTTGTGGTGAAAGTATTTGTACTACCAAAAGCAACCTCAACTTTCGTTGGCCTTTCGAATGTCTTAGTTTCACTTTTACGTCATTCACTTAAACTTTCCTACTTGCTAGATTTGACCAATCTTCCATAGCCTACGTGCACAAGTAGTTTGAGTAGAACTACTGATCTTCATTATCTCCCTGCTTGTTTACATCTTATCATGTATGGTATTACTGTATTTCATGATCGCTAAACGTTTGATTATTTTTAATGTTGTCATCAGTTAACTTCATTCAACTGCGTTTGTATGTAGGCGCTGCCATTCAGTTGTGGACGTTCGTAAATTGCGTTCATGGGCGGAGAAAGGCAGAGAAAGGCGCAGTTTACACTAAGGATAGAACGATTGATAAATACAACGGAAAATTGGGTCTGACAGCGTTCGCAATCTGCGGTGTGTCCATGACGCTGATAACGCTACGTTCGTACATCTGGCCCTCAGTGTTTTCCCATGCAAAGAATAGTCAGAACTCGGTGACACTACCTGAAAATGCACAAAACAGCACTATACAGTACTTGTACAGCCATTTGAAAACTACAGTAAAGTTACAAATTGCTGTAGTTAAGGGAGTAAATGAGTAGAAGACACTGAATATGTATGTTTCACAGTTTTACTGTATATGCTCTTTGCAATTCTACAGCATTGTGACAGAACTAGTTCACCAATTTTTTTATGTAATGACTCAAGCAATGACTGGCTATTCAGCATCCATAAATATAGTTCATTTTGAATGACATGACAAAGCAACTGATAAATGTTCAAAAGGATTTGCAATTTGTTCAGAGGAAGGAGAAATTGCTACTATGATGTGCACAAATGACTAAATGTTGTGGAGCTTGAACTAATAGTTATGAGAATTTTCATTCTGATCTGAGAAAAGCACCAAAGCGACTGAGAAAAACTTTAAGAAACACTGCTCTATATGTAGGCCTACGGTAGTCCAAGCAAACCAATTGCATGTTTAACAACATGCACATACTGTACATTTCCACCTATTCCATACAGTCCATTAGCCTGATGAGCCAGACCCACATTAAAATGTAGGGTCTGGGCACTCACCGTTCGCAGTACTCCGAGGTGCGGGATAATCGGTTGTCTTTCAAATTTCCTCTGCACGCTATAGGTCAAGTCAAGTCAAGTCAAGTTTATTTATATTGCGCATTTCATAGACAGAAGTCATTCAATGTGCTTTATATAAACAAAACCAAACAATAACTAGATGTGCCGCATAGCGGTACAAAATATGACCGCCGCTCAGTCCTGTACATCCGTTCCGCGAAAATAAATCACACTTCAATTTGTCTCCATATTTTACTCCATCCCCCACTCTTGAAACTTATGTGTATGCTTGTTTGGCATGCCTGAGTGTGTGTGTGCGGCTGCACAGAAAGTAGCCTACTGGTGCTGAAAAGGTGAATAGATTGTAGAATAGCCAAAGAAGATGTAGCATTGTTATAAAACCTTTAAAATCTCTAAACAATCACAAGTAGGGCAGTTCATCACAGTTCATCCATTGCAACTGGATTGATGAAAGGTCACTTACACCTGTAGGCTACATTGTATTTGGGAAAAGCAAAAGGTATCAGCATACTGTTATTTATTTATTTATTTATTTATTTATTTTTTATGTATTTATAAACAAAACATCTCTGTCAGTTCCATGCCGTTTTCAACAGCTATCAAAAACAAAGGTCATTTTTTGGATGGATGGATTTTTGTGAATGTTTCTTCTTCTACATAAGATTTTAGTCATCTTTAGTTCATGTAATACTTTATTGTCAATGCACAAATTAAGTAACAGTAGTCTGAAACGTTATTGTTTATTCACAAATTAAGTAACAGTAGTCTGAAACGAAATGCTGTTTTACATCTAACCAGTGGTGCAAATAACTGACATGTCCAAATGGGCCTTGATGAAATCATTAAGCTAGACTGTTCATACACATTTTAGCGGGCCAAAGTTGCTTTGTCGGTATTGTTACCGTGCAAATATAGGCTGATTCATGTTCCCTTGCATTGTGTAACTGAGGTCCATGGCTAATCTGGCTTTCATCAGACCAAGCTCAATCTTTTAAGAAATCAAAAAATAAATAGCGGGCAGATCAGGCTGGGTTCACCCAGCCTAGTCCATAGGCACCCGATATTGTTTAATTTTCCGATTGAGATATACACGCTCTGGCTATTCTAAATGCAAAAATGCATCAGGGAGTTATGACAAAGCGGTAACTAACAAACTAGATCCTAATAGAAAGCTGTTAGCTTCCCTAAGCTACAGGTAGGATTATAAGGTAGGCCTATTTACAACATAAATTGTCAATAGGCTATGCTGGCGACACAAATAAAATCTCCTTTGGAAACCAATGGCTTACGCCTTACAGTATCAAGCGGACTTAAACTGCCATATCGTGGCGAAAAGTTGTAATAACATTCACGCGCTCCATGACTCAAGGAAAGCTTGAATGAAGTAGCCACTTCTAAATGGGACCCACTACACAGTAGCTTAAGGTGTGTTGCTAAAGCAGCCATAATGAAATGAAGGTGTCATTGTTTGGATACTTCACACCGCGTTTTTTAATTTCACAGACTACAACTACCCAGCTGGAATCAAAGCACATCGATTCCCCTCTCACACCCTGCGCACTTAAAACAAATAAACAGGCGTCTCAGTCTCCGCATGTATAGGCAAAACTGTATCAGACCCGATTGTAGCGTTGGTAAATCTTCCATTGCACAGAATGATTTTTGTAGCACGTGCAATAAATGACAGTCGAAGATACAAACAGTGCTGCTATCAATTTGCTTGGTATAACCGCATTTATAGTTTTCTACAAATGCAATCAATCAATGGGCCTCCATCACTCAAACGCTACTTGGTAACATTACCTAGGTCCTTATTGATATTACAAGATTAAGCATTACCTGCAGTAAAAAACCAAGCATGTCCGATAAACATCCTCAGATTTATTTCTCGGCTTCAAGAAGAAATGGGAATTACACTTCATGTGAACATCGCCCTATCCTTATTAGATGTTAAGCTCTGCGGTAAATTACAGTCCTTGTAGGAAGCGTCCATTGTTTTCCAACCCACTTTTAACGTCCAACAAAATTACGTCTCACTGCAACGATCGCCATCTAGTGGACAAAGCGACTACTTATCGCCAATACTGAAAATGCAGCCATGATGATGATGATGAATATTTATTTTGGCTTTCTTTTAATCCTACTGAATTTGTAATTATGTATTGGCCGTTCTAATACCGATAGTATGTGGGTGCCTGTGTGTGTGCATGTGTATATGTGTGCACCTCCATTTACAGGCCAATGAGTGTACAGTCACTAAATGTACACATAACCTAATTTTTTTAGACCCCCCCATGGATGAAATTCTTCGAAACTTGGCATACCCCCAGAGAATGCCAGGTCAATCGTACACATAAAATTTGGTGCAGTTCTGAACATCTTAACTGAAGATAGGGGCGATTAAAGCAGAATAATATTGCATTTTCATTTTTTACCGGGGGGGTGCAAATCACAAATGAGTGATTATGAGCCAGGTTGATGTGGGCCCTTGAGACCAACATACCATAAAAGATTCTTCATCCTCAGTGCCACGGTTCAGGTAGTTATTTAGGAAAAACAGTTTTTTTTTGCGGTTCGGGGGGCCCAGCACGGGTGTATGTACCCCGGTGGTTCGGTGTCCCGGGTATCAATGACCAAAAATTCAGGAAGTAGATGACGGGAAAAATTCTTGAATTGTGTGCATGTGTGCGTGTACAAGTTTATGTTTATGTGTGTGGGTGTGTGTGTGTGTGTGTGTATGTGCGTGCTTGTGTGTTTGCCTGCGTATGTGTGTTTGTGCATGTGCATGCATGCGTACATATGTCTACTGTGTGAGTATGTGTCATACATTATGATTACTGTAAATGTATGTGTGTGCGTGTGTATCTGTTTATGCACATGTGTGCACATGGAATGGGTTAACATGACCCCTGGAGGCAAACATCACGAAAAAAAAATTGGTCATCCTAGGCCCTACAGTTCTCAAGATATTCACAGAGAACTGTGTTCTGCCCTACCCTCCTTTCGGAGGGTCCAGTCCAGCGGGGGCTACAGATCAAAAGCGAAAAATGACAGTTCCATGCTATCCATGTGGGGGTACATGCCCACCAAGTTTTGTGTACCCGGTCTTTCAGTGTCGGGAATCCTTGTTGGTAATGCGTCACTAAATGTACACATAAATAATTTTATTGTAAGGCCCCATGAGCGAAAGTACACAAAACTTGGCATGCATTGGGAGTGTCATAATGATCCTACACTTTTAATTTCGTGCAGTTTGACCTTGTCAGTATCTCTGGCTGACAAGGTCAAAACTGCACAAAATAAAAGTGTAGGATCATTATGACACCAAGCCAGATTTTGTGTACTTTTTACCGTTCATGGGGCCAACAATAAAATAATTTATGTGTACATTTAGTGACGCATACCAACAAGGATTCCCGGACACTGCAAAGACCGGGTACACAAAACTTGGTGGGGTACCTCACATGGATAACATGGAACAAATCATTTTCGTTTTGATCTGTAGCCCCCGCTGGACTGGACCCCTCAAAGGAGGGTAGGCAGACACAGTTCTCTGTGAATATCTTGAGAACTGAAGGGAAAAATTTAATTCGTCCCGGGGACCAACACCCCCGTGCTGGGCCCAAAAAAAAAAAAACAGTTTTTTCCTAAATAACTACCTGAACCGTGGCACTGAGGATGAAGAATCTTTTATGGTATGTTGGTCTCAAGGGCCCACATCAACCTGGCTCATAATCACTCATTTGTGATTTGCACCCCCACCCCCGCCGGTAAAAATGAAAATGCAATATTATTCTGCTTTTTAATCGCCCCTATCTTCAGTTAAGATGTTCAGAACTGCACCAAATTGTATGTGTATGATTGACCTGGCATTCTCTGGGGGTATGCCAAGTTTCGAAGAATTTCATCCATGGGGGTTTTAAAAAAATTAGGTTATGTGTACATTTAGTGACTGTACACTCATTGGCCTGTTAATGGCGGTGCACACACATACACATGCACACACACAGGCACCCACATACTATCGGTATTAGAGCGGCCGATACATAATTACAAATTCAGTAGGATTAAAAGAAAGCCAAAATAAATATTCATCATCATCATCATGGCTGCATTTTCAGTATTGGCGATAAGTAGTCGTTTGTCCACTAGATGAAGCATCGTTGCAGTGAGGCGTAATTTTGTTGGAAGTTAAAAGTGGGTTGGAAAAACAATGGGCCTTCCTACAAGGACTGTAATTTAACGCAGCGAACATCTAATAAGGATGGGACGATGTTCACATGAAGTGTAATTCCCATTTCTTCTTGAAGCGAAATAAATCTGAGGATGTTTATCGGACATGCTTGGTTTTACTGCAGGAATGCGTTAATCTTGTAATATCAATAAGGACCTAGGTAATGTTACCGTTAGCGTTGGTTGAGTGATGGAGGCCCATTTGATTGATTGCATTTGTAGAAAACTATAAATGCGGTTATACCAAGCAAATTGATAGCAACACTGTTTGTATCTTTTCGACTGTCATTTATTGCACGTGCTACAAAATCATTCTGTGCAATGGAAGATTTACCAACGTTACACGGTCTGATACAGTTTTGCCTATACATGCGTGAGACTGAGCGCCTGTTTATTTTGTTTTTAAGTCGCGTGCAGGGTGTGAGAGGAGAATCGATGTGCTTTGATTCCAGCTTGGTAGTTGTAGTCTGTGAAATTAAAAAAAGCATGTGTGTGTGAAGTATCCAAACAATGACACCTTCATTTCATTATGGCTGCTTTAGCAACACACCTTAAGCTACTGTGTAGTGGGTCCCATTTAGAAGTGGCTACTTCATTCGCGCTTTCCTTGACTCATGGAGCTGCGTGGATGTTATTACAACTTTTCGCCACGATATGGCAGTTTAAGTCCGCTTGATACTGTAAGGCGTAAGCCATTGGTTTCCAAAGGAGATTTTATTTGTGTCGCCAGCATAGCCTATTGACAATTTATGTTGTAAATAGGCCTACCTTATAATCCTACCTGTAGCTTAGGGAAGCTAACAGCTTTCTATTAGGATCTAGTTTGTTAGTTACCGTTTTGTCATAACTCCCTGATGCATTTTTGCATTTAGAATAGCCAGAGCGTGTATATCTCAATCGGATAATTAAACAATATCGGGTGCCTATGGACTAGGCTGGGTGAACCCAGCCTGATCTGCCCGCTATTTATTTTTTGATTTCTTAAAAGATTGAGCTTGGTCTGATGAAAGCCAGACTAGCCATGGACCTCAGTTACACAATGCAAGGGAACATGAATCAGCCTATATTTGTAACGAACAATAACGGACAAAAGCTCTTCAACTTTGGCCCGTTAAAATGTGTAGCCTATGAACAGTCTAGCGACGCATTTCATCAAGGCCCATTTGGACATGTCAGTTATTTGCACCACTGGTTAGATGTAAAACAGCATTTCGTTTCAGACTACTGTTACTTAATTTGTGCATTAACAATAACGTTTCAGACTACTGTTACTTAATTTGTGCATTGACAATAAAGTATTACATGAACTAAAGATGACTAAAATCTTATGTAGAAGAAGAAACATTCACAAAAAATCCATCCATCCAAAAATGACCTTTGTTTTTGATAGCTGTTGAAAACGGCATGGAACTGACAGAGATGTTTTTGTTTATAAATACATAAAAAATAAATAAATAAATAAATAAATAAATAAATAAATAAAATTATGCTGATACCTTTTGCTTTTCCCAAATACAATGTAGCCTACAGTGTAAGTGACCTTTCATCAATCCAGTTGCAATGGATGAACTGTGATGAACTGCCCTACTTGTGATTGTTTAGAGATTTTAAAGGTTTTATAACAATGCTACATCTTCTTTGGCTATTCTACAATCTATTCACCTTTTCAGCACCAGTAGGCTACTTTCTGTGCAGCCGCACACACACACTCAGGCATGCCAAACAAGCATACACAAAAGTTTCAAGAGTGGGGGATGGAGTAAAATATGGAGACAAATTGAAGTGTGATTTATTTTCGCGGAACGGATGTACAGGACTGAGCGGCGGTCATATTGTGTACCGCTATGCGGTACATCTAGTTAATATTATATGCAATGGAAGTCAATGGCAGCCCATAGAACCATCTGGTAAAAAGTTGGGAAATTTGGCACACTAATTGGGGACGGTCCCATGATTCATGTAAGAGTAGGCCTACGAGACACAACAATAGGTTTTGACCATACATATTTATGTATATAGTTACTCTGCATCGAGAGACCATAGGTACAAGACATCAGTCAAAAACAATTGAATCTACATGTCACACTAGTTCACCTGCAGGTAGCGAGAAGCAAGAGGACAATCTCACATCATAAGAAAATCGAACCTACAATGTTGGGATAATAAGTCATCTGCTTTAGCCACTACACCATTTAACACTGCTGTTGTTGTTGACTGTGAAGATTATAATACTAAAAGCAAGGCAATACTTTAATTAACATAAATAGCAAGAATGAGCCAAGTGGGGAGCAGAAAAAAAAAATTAAGCTACAGGATAGATCAATAATCAGTCACGAGATAAACGAGGTTAGGCGGTTGTGATTTTTGGTTAGGTGCTCGGGACACCAACAGGAACTACCAAGGAACGACACAAATGCGACTGCCTAGGGGCAGTAGTTCAAACGACCAAACTTTGCGTCCTTGTTTGCGATTGAGAGTTCGAACTACCCTTTCTAGAAACAACAAATCTAAGAACGATGGAGTGAACTACCAAGGTTGCGACGCAAGGTTGCGACGCAAGGTTGCGACACAAGTTAGCAAACGATGCTTTCTAGAAACGACCCCCTGGATGTCTCAAAATGTTCTTCAGCTGAACAAAGAAAAAACTGAAGTAAATATAGCTGCAAGCAGCAATGAGGGGGCCAAGCAGAATAGGCCGGAGTAGCCACGGCGACAAGATAGAACTCAGCAGACACTCCCGATCAACACTTTCAACAAGTGTCACATCAAACATAACTGATTTTTGTGTCAGACACTGAAGCATTTGGGAAACAACATACAATCATCCTTTCCCCATTTATATGTCTCACAGCAGAGTCGCCTAAAACGAGGGTTGTGGGATGAATAGGTGTTGAGTGCTGCTTTTTGTCTGTGCCCATCTTTCTATTGTTGTGGTTTGATTGCTGCCTGCTTTGGGTCTGTTCCCTGGGAAATTCCTCTCTCACGTCCCGGAGGCATTCAAATCTGTTCCATAGTGTTAGGTATAAGTATAAGTATAAGTATATATACTTTTTTGATCCAGTGAGGGAAATTTGGCCTCTGCATTTAACCCAATCAGTGAATTAGTGAAACACAAACAGCACACAGTGAACACACAGTGAGGTGAAGCACACACTAATCCCAGCACAGTGAGCTGCCTGCTACAATGGCGGCGCTCGGGGAGCAGTGAGGGGTTAGGTGCCTTGCTCAAGGGCACTTCAGCCGCAGCCCACTGGTCGGGGTTCGAACCGGCAACCCTCCAATTACAAGTCCAGAGTGCTAACCAGTGGGCCACGGCTGCCCCACTGGTTGTGGGCTTCCCTTAGGACCACAAGCCCTGTAGTAGTTTGCTGATCTGTCTGTATTTCTGAAACGAGGCCTGAAGTTAACATCTGAATTTACTGGTGTTGAGGTAATTACAGTTCTTGGATTACGTTTTTTGGTCTGGCACCTTGCCTGTGCCAAGGCTCTGTACTCACATTTCCCTTTGTGAGGTCAATGCATTCATCTGCTCTATTAGCAGTGATATTAGACTGCTGGGTTACATTCTCTGCATTTCCAGTAGTTGCTGTACTCACTTCATGAGATGCCTCTCGTAGTTCATCTGTCGTTGATGGAAGGGCATGCATCTTTGATTCTAAAGTAGAAATCCTCTGTTCTAGCTCAGTACATTTTCGGCATGATCTCCTGGGTTTCTGGTCGGACAAGCACATTTTGTTTTAATCCAACTTCAAGGTGAATTGACGTTCAGTTTTTGTTCATTGACTTGGCTGGCTCATTTAAAGTAAAAAACTAACCACTAAAGTTTCAGATTTAAATGTACTGGTTTCACTGTCTTTGCTAAACTAGCTTGTAAATGAAATAAAAGAATGAAAAAGAGTGGAAATTGCTAAAAGGATAGGTGAAGCAGGAGCAGTGTGAAATGCGTCCTACTCGCTTGAGTAGGTCAGCGCTGAGTCCCATGCGTTTTCCCACCAGCGGAGCTAGTTGGCTTGTTCAAACTTTTGCCAACTTAAAACAAGCTTAACTCGTGTCACACTGTTGGCCAACAGCAACATCCATCTTCTTTGTTTTCAAGTAGCAGGGAATTCAAGCCAAACTGTTGCAACTCTGCCATCAATAATTATGTTAAGCCCGCCTAACGACTCTATATGATTTGATTGGCCTGATAGAAGTTTAATTTTTCGAGCTCACAAGCCAACGGAGAGTTGCTAGACTAGCCCTGGAATGTAATTTGCTGCCGCTAGGGTGCATCTAGATTTCTAGGCTAACAGTCCATGATTTTCACATGTAACTTAATTTCAACAAAAGAGGAACACAACCAACGAGAAGTGGTGATGGGTAGATGACAAATAGCAGAATTCAGACTGTCCATGTGTCACACACTTATAAAAAATGGCAATTGTTAAGAATTGATATGGAAATGTTGTAGGTCTGGTAGGTTCAAGTTCTGTCATATTAAATTTATTGGATTTGTATTTCACTTTTGACTTAAAATAATCATCCAAACATAAATAAATGTCATATGGTGTGACTGTCCACCATGTGTGCGAACTTCCTAAAAAGAGTGTATATCCATAAAAAGTATAATTACTTTAAAGTTTTACCATGCATATAAAAATAATTGGATGTTTTTACAACCACAGAAAGTTTTGATGTTTATGCATGCTGTCCAACTAAGTTATAATCAAATATATTTTGTCCATAAAATGGTTGTCATATGGCGTGACGCTATATTGTATATTTTGACCGGGCATTCATTTGGACATTATTATTGTGAAGAGGACCCTGCTTAATCAGGAAGTAACAATAGAATGTCAGGAGTAATTGGCATGGTCAAGAGGTGAGTTCTGCTTTTTAGATTTTTATATAAAAAGCTTTGAATTGGACATCATCAATCTTGGCCAAATTTTAGTGTCTTATGGTGTGACATCATTTGCCTAAAAAGTAGCTATTTTCCACAAATATTCTTCATGAATTCTTAAAAAGCACTGCTGCCATGTGGTCAGTTGCATGCTAAATAATAGTTAGCTGTATTTAACTGTCTAGAAAATTAGCTTAACTGTCAAAATGTCATATAATGTGACGCTGCATCATATGGTGTGACAGCTTTTTTCAAGTCACACTATATGACATTTCTGTCACACCCTATGACCAAATTGCATTTTTACATAAAAGTTCTTGTAAAAACATGTTTTAAATTCAGATATTATATGTTTTTTTGTTAAATCTGTGATAATTGGGAAAAAAATGTATCTGTACAATTCATATTTCTCATACTTTTTTCTTTTATGTTACCATGCCATGTAAGTTTAAAAAATAAATACTAAACTTTCATCTATTTTGCTGTTACACGCATACACCATTCATACAGTGACTTCAAAATTAATTGTTAATGATTTTATTGTCATTAAAAACCCTGTTTTGTTCTGACACATGGTGGAGTGGTGCAGTTCATCATATGGCGTGACACCATGTCATTTGGTGTGACATTAAATAATGTCACAAAAAAGACTTTATAATTGAAAAATCATTAAAACATCAATAGCACACAAAGGAAATGGTATCTGCAAGAACCTCAAGAATTTTGAGTGAGTTCTTACAAGAAATATCAGAATTAAGCTAAAATATCTGGTTACTCTTAGGAGCATTCTCCACCTTGACAAAATAACTTGTTAAATTTTAGGTTTTTCTTCTAAATATTCACAAGGAAATGTTGCAAATCTAAGCAAACGTGATTAAAATGTACAGTGACATAAATTAAAGTAGAAAAAAGTATCTAATTTTCATTTTATTTCAAATTATTTTCACGTCACACCATATGACAATTTTAGGCACTAACATGACAAATTGACATATAAATATATATTTCACTTTTTTTTTTTTTGAAAAAAAAATGTATATTAGTCAAGTTTAGAGATACAGCAACACATATAAACACTTTTTAGGGATGATATTTGAAGTTTTTTTAAATTCCTATTTTCAGGCTTATTTGTCATCCACCCTGATAAGTCCCACATTTGCACTTTTCTGAACACATGAGACCCGGTACCCTCATAGGATGATGTTAGAAACATCCCTAGCTAACACACCAGACAAGTTCACAAATGAATTCGCTGCCTCTAAGGCTAACATGCATTACAACTGCCAAAACGACCTGTTGAAAATCAACATGGAGGAGGCGAGCTACAGTATATGTAAATATAGGGGAAATGGACAATCCCTGCTGTCTACATCTGATAAACACACAGCAGCAACAGTGTGAAAGACAGCACACTTAGCCTACTCACCATGTCTGCAAAGTCAGATGACTGGAGATGCTGGGTGGGTATCATGCTCAAGTCATTCTAACTTCCCAGGTAAAAAAGTAGTATTAGTGTGTTAGAAATATGATTAAAGTACATGAAGTATAAAGCAAGTATGCTTACACTTTTTGTACTTTATGTAAAGTATGTTTAATGTGTACTTTTAGAAAGTATACTTCAAAGTAGATGTTATTAAGTTCAACTTCAGTGTACTAAAATGACATATACTTGTTGTGCAATATTCAAAGTGTTTTTGTAATGTACTTTTTAAAAGTGTACTTTGTTGTTAGTGTATTTTAAATGGTAAAGAAGTTTATTTAGTTTAAGTGTATTAAATTGCTAATACTTAGAGTTGTAATATAGTGTACTTATGGAAAGTATATTTTTTGGTAGGCCTAATACATTGTTTGTATAGTTTCATAGTCATAGTATTAAGCTCAACTTCAGTGTACTAAAATTAAATATACTTATTGTGCAATATTCAAAGTGTTTTTGTAATGTACTTTTTAAAAGTGTACTTTGTTGTTAGTGTATTTTAAATGGTAAAGAAGTTTATTTAGTTTAAGTGTATTAAATTGCTAATACTTAGAGTTGTAATATAGTGTACTTATGGAAAGTATATTTTTTGGTAGGCCTAATACATTGTTTGCATAGTTTCATAGTCATCTCACCTTTAATAAAATACTAATGTGTCTAGCTTTTAGGCCTGATAAGCCGCATGGATGCTTACTCTTTATGACCTTCGGTAGTCTTTGGAGAAGTTAAATTGATGGCTTAACAATGGCAAACAAAGAGTTTGTTTTTATCCTTGCTAGTACAAGCTAGTGTGGGCAAACAATCTTTGGTGTGGGTACCTGATCTGCACGGGTTACCAGATCTGCATGATTACGTCACAAAATAAATAAAATACATTCTGATTGGTCTATTAGCCGTTGCACTTCCAGAATTGCATTGGTCAGAATGTTGTTTGCTGTTCGATAATTCGCCTGAGTTTATTGTTTTCTGTTGAAGGACCCAACGTACAGGAAGGAACGCAAGTACCCAAACACCGATAGGCTATACCTACCGTTTTTGTAATATAAACAAATAAAACATTAGTTGCAGTATTAAATTGCAAACTTCTAGCCTGTCAAACCTTGAAATAATGAACTACCAGCTAGCCACCAAACATCAATGTACTGTCTTACTTATAGGAACGTATTTCCAACCTTAGTGTAGACTGTCACTTAATAGCTAGCCATCAAACATCGATGTTATGTATGTATTTCCAACCTCTTACGTGTCACTTAATATTAATTTCTATACAAACCAAGATGGCGGATTCCTAAAGAAACACAAGCACCCACACGTGTATCTAAATTAGCTATGTACCAAAAAATACATGTTACCGTGACTCAGCTGTAAATAGTGTTGAAGGCTGCGTGTAGAAATCCGCTTGGAGCTCCAGTGGAAATTTGAATTGCGAACTTCTAGCCTGTCAAACCTTGAAATACAGAACTACCCAGCTAGCCACCAAAACATGCAGTCTTACCTACTGTTTGTAATTTAAAGAAAACATTTGTTGCAGTAGGCTCCTAAATCGCAAACTTCTAGCCTGTATATACGGCTCTTCTATTTCTTATCCTGCACTGCCACCTAATTATATATTATCGCTTACAGCCCGACAACATTCGAATCTTTATGGGCACTGAGGTGACATGAGGTTAAAACGAGACCCTCGATATATCGGACATTACAATTTCTGTAATATGATTTACATGCAAACTGACGTCATTAACCCAACCCTTGACAAAACCAAATCAGACTAAAGAAATTGACGAGCTATACATGTGTGAATAAAATGGGCAGCAAATTAAATTAATTTCTGTGAATCTTACTTTAAGTACCTTTAGTTTAAACCAATGTTTTCTTAAGTTTAAACACGCCACTGTTGTAATATGATGTCTAGGCTACCTTTGCTTCTAATTAAATATACATTTCTAAAATACATAAATTTTAATATCAGCTGATTACACACATAAACAGTAAAATGAAGCTTGTCCATACATTTGGAAATCCATTACCACAAATGACCACAAAAAAACAAAACAATTCCAGAGAAAACAATGGACATGTTTATTAGTGTCTAAAGTGTTCCACAATGTGTGTTGCATCTTGTAAAGATATTCATGAGAAATCAAGCTTCAGTGTCCATGTCTGGTTGGTGCCAGTCCAAATGTAGATCACTGTCTCACTGTCCATTGAGGCCTGTCAACCTGTGAAAATAAAACCAACAATCAGTGTTTTAAACCGGTTTTAAAAACTGTGGAAGAACTTTAGCTTAAAGGTCTATAAATACTGAGAGTCTGAAATAAGGTTTTTGTCTCTTTAGTAGTTTATTAATCTCTGTGCAAAGAGGTCTCATAACCTCTACGTTTATTTCAGCATGGCGGCCCACCACGGTTTAATTAATACTGTCATGGTATCAGAATCAGGGCAGACGCACAATGTAGCTGCAGTTGCTTTTTAAACTAGATGTACCGCATAGCGGTACAAAATATGACCGCCGCTCAATCCTGTACATCCGTTCAGCGAAAATAAATCACACTAATCAATTTGTATCCATCTTTTACTCCACCCCCCACTCTTGAAACTTTTGTGTATGCTTGTTTGGCGTGCCTGTGTGTGTGTGCGGCTGCACAGAAAGTAGCCTACTGGCGCTGCAAAGGTGAATAGATTGTAGAAAAGCCAAAAAAGTTGTAGTATTGTTATAAAATCTCTAAACAATCATAAGAAGGGCAGTTCATCGCAGTTCATCCATTGCAACTGGATTGATGAAAGGTCACTTACACCTGTAGGCTACATTGTATTTGGGAAAAGCAGAAGGTATCAGCATAATGTTATATTTGTATTTATTTATTTATTAATAAACAAAAACATCTGTTAGTTCCATGCAGTTTTCCACAGCTATCAAAAACAAAGGTCATTTTTGGATGGGTGGATTTTTTGTGAATGTTTCTTCTTCTACATAAGATTTTAGTCATATTTAGTTCATGTGATACTTTATTGTCAATGCACAAATTAAGTAAGCTTACCAGTAGTCTGAAACAAAATGCAGTTTTACATCTAACCAGTGGTGCAAATAACTGACATGTCCAAATGGGCCTTCATGAAATGCGTCGCTAGACTGTTCATACACATTTTAACGGGCCAAGTTGAAGAGCTGTTGTCCGTTATTGTTCGTGCAAATATAGGCCGATTCATGTTCCCTTGCATTGTGTAACTACGGCCCATGGTTAGTCTGGCTTTCACCATACCAAGCTCAATCTTTTAAGAAATCAAAAAATAAATCGCCGGCAGATCAGGCTGGATTCACCCAGCCTAGTCCATGGTAGGCGCCCAATATTGTTTAATTTTCCGATTGAGATATCCACGCTCTGGCTATTCTAAATGCAAAAATGCATCAGGGAGTTTTTACTGTTAACAAACTAGATCCTAATAGAAAGCTATTAGCTTCCCTAAGCTACAGGTAGGCCTATAAGGTAGGCCTATTTACAACATAAATTGTCAATAGGCTATGCTGGCGACATATAAAATCTCCTTTGGAAACCAATGGCTTACGCCTTACAGTATCAAGCGGACTTAAGCTGCCACATCGTGGCGAAAAGTTTTAATAAAATTCTCGCAGCTCCGTGAATCACGGAAAGCGCGAATGAAGTAGTCACTTCTAAATGGGACCCACTACACAGTAGCTTAAGGTTTGTTGCTAAAGCAGCCATAATGAAAGCCATAATGAAGGTGTCATTGTTTGGATACTTAACACACACATGCTTTTTAATCTCACAGACTACTACAACTACCAAGCTGGAATCAAAGCACATGGATTCCCCTCTCACACCCTGCACGCACTTAAAACAAATAAACAGGCGTCTCAGTCTCACGCATGTATAGCCATAGGCAAAACTGTATCAGACCGGTGTAACGTTGGTAAATCTTCCATTGCACAGAATGATTTTTGTAGCAATGGAAGATTTATAATATTATAAAATAATATTACGATTATGTGTACAGCCCTGCCTTGGATACATCTCTCAAAGTGCTCTAAAATATTTGGTTTAGATGTAGATAATCACGGGTGCGTTAATTTTGAAAATGAGTATTGAAGTAGCCTAGTGGGTGTTTGGGAATAAACGTTAACTCAAGATGCTTTTTGAGACTTTTTGTGGTCCTAATGCAACACTTTACAAAGCACTGACAGGGCCACCAAGTGAGGCTATGTTCAATTCAACTCGGTAGCTTATCCATCTGGTCAATAGCCTCGCATTCATGCCACTTTAATCGGAACATCACTACTTTTTACATCAATTATGGTGCCAGTTAACCTCCATACTCCATGGGAACATGAAAGTAAGACTTGTATAGTTGAAAGCCCACTCACCACATCAAGGTGCAGGCCACGAGTGGGGTGTTAGTAGGACAAGACACCTGTCTCTGCCGGGAGTAATGTGGAGTGAATGCTGAAGGTGGTCTTTTCCGTTGAGGCCTGACGGACAACAAAGAACAACAAAAGACAAACAAAGTTAGGACAATCATTGACAAGGACATACATAGAAAAGCATGACCACTGCTGTGTATAACATACATCGAACTAGAACAGGAAGACGTCACACAAACCAGCCAATCACACCACTATTGCTGTGAAAGGGTCCACTTTAAATATTAAAACTTTTACCTCAGCCATCGCTTGAGCAGCTACGCTTCAAACCCAGCCGAATTCTACTCTCGACTTTGGACGAATGAGGTGGCGACACATCATCTATTATGACGTAATCATGCAGCTCTGGTAACCCGTGCAGATCAGGTACCCACACTAGCAATTCCAGATCACTTTAGCTAACGTTAACGTCATAAACGTCGACCAGATCCCTATCAAGAAGAAAACTAACGTTACATTAGCCTGCTTTGTGTTTGTGGGATTATTGACAAGCGTTGGCTAGCACTAACGTTAGACAAACTATGATGGAAGAAAGTGTGTTCTTTATTAAGCAACGTTTGCCTAAAGTTCACCAATGTTCTGTAATATTATAGTGTAGGCTAAGTTGACTCACAGAAAGGAGGATGGTGCTAGGCTAGTCACACTTCACATTCATTAGGCATGCTAATGACATTATAGCTGTTTTTTTTCCTTTATATGGCTCTGGGCATTTGTACTAGCCTACATGGGATTTCTCTACACCGCTGAGCAGCTCCAACAACTTGCCTCCTCAAATGCCAGCACTTCTATCGATGAAGCTGTGCTCCACCTTTGCCAGGCTACGGGGATCCTTCGGAGGAAGCGCTACATGCACAGAGGGTCGCGTCGCTCCTTTACCATCTATCATCAAGCAACAGAGGATGCTATCCCGACTCTGCAGTCCCGGTGTGGCTCTCCTGTGTGGTCCACTCCTGTAGGCAACTCTGCTCCCCGCAAAAAAGTCTTCCATCAACACCTCATCACCATACGGACTATGCCTGTTACCGCTACTGCTGCTGCTGTTGCTGCTGTTGCTACTGCTCCCGTCACTGCTGCCACTGATTCCACCTGTGCGGGCTCTGGTAGAGAGGCTAATCTCTGCCGGGTAAATCTCTCTAACTGCGGCCCCTTCCAAGAACGTCATGAACAGGACTCTTCTTTGGTTAAGTTTGCTGTCTTAAATGCTCGCTCTGTTTCCAACAAAGCATTTATTCTGAATGACCGTTTTACATCCCACCATCTAGACTTTCTGTTTATCACCGAGTCTTGGCTCTCTGGTGATGACATCATTGCACTTGGTGACCTTTGCCCTGCTCACTGTAGTTTTTTAAACTCACCTAGGGTCTCTGGTCGTGGTGGTGGTCTAATTACAGTGTTTAAGAACAGTTTTAAATGTAGAATTGTACCAACTGATCTGTTTTCTACTTTTGAACTACAGCTGTTTAAGATCAATGCATCTGTACTTTGTGCCTTAGTCTACCGTCCACCAAAAATGTATTGTAATTTCATTCAAGAATTTGCTGAACTTCTATCTTGTATGGCCTCTCGTGCTGATAAGTTATTAATCTTCTGCCCATCTAAACCTTTGGTCAATGAGTTTTTAGGCCTTGTGGACTCTTTTAACCGTGTGCAGTCAGTTATGGCCCCAACACATCAGAAGGGTCACACACTAGACCTAGTGTTGTCCTCTGGTTTCTCAGTTTCCAATGTTAAAATAGTTGATACTGGTGTGTCTGACCATTTTATGATTTTATTTGAATCTTCACTGTTTTGTCCCCCCCCCCCCCCCTCATCCTACTCCCTTGTCAGAGCTATTAATTCCACCACAGCCTCACAGTTCACTAATACTTTTATGCTGTCTCTTTCACCTGCTGTCTTAGATTCTCTTTCCACCTGCACCGACACTGAGGATCTACTTACTCTTTTTAATACATCTGGCCTTGCCACTCTTGATTCTGTAGCTCCTTTAAAACAAAAGCGGTGTAAATCCAATAGGTCAACTACTCCTTGGCTAAATTCCACTACCTGTTCGCTCAGAAAGGCTTGTAGGAAAGCAGTGTGAAAATGGAAAATAGATAAACTACAGGTCTCTTATGATATATTTAGAGATTCTCTTAAGGCTTATCAAATCACTGTCAAAGCAGCAAAGGCAGCTTTCTATGCTGAGCTTATTCACAAAAATGCTCACAGACCAAAAGTGTTGTTTAACACAATTAATAAAATCATAAATCCTCCTACTACAATGTCCTCTCTTCCTGCTACAACAGAAACCTGTGAGATGTTTCTCAATTTCTTTATTGACAAAATTGACAACATAAAGTCTCATATCACACCCTCAATTTCTGATCCTGCTTTGTATCAGTCTGTAGTTTGCCGCCTCCAACAATTCCAACCAGTCTCTTCCTCACAGTTGTCAGACTTGGTCTCTCATATATTCTTCCATCTCACCTTTTCAAAGAAGCTTTTGCGGCTATTTGCCCTTTTATCTTGAGCATCATTAATAGCTCCCTGGCTAATGGAGTAGTACCCTCTGGCTTTAAACACGCTATTGTGCAACCTCTCCTGAAAAAACATTCCCTTGATCCCATTGATTTGAAAAATTATAGGCCCATTTCTAAACTGCCCTTTCTCTCTAAGATCTTAGAAAAAGTTGTTCTGTCACAAGTCTCTTCCTATTTAAACACCTCTAATATCCTTGACAAGTTTCAATCTGGTTTTAGACCACTTCATAGTACAGAGTCTGCCTTACTTAAGGTCCATAATGATCTATTGCTCTCTGTTGACTCTGGCTCTTGTGCCCTATTGGTCCTGTTAGATCTTAGTGCTGCTTTTGACACCATTGACCACAAGATCCTTTTAAAACGCCTGGGTGTTGAAGTTGGTCTGCAAGGCACTGTATTACATTGGTTCAGATCTTACTTAACTGATAGATCTTTTTTCAGTGCATTTAGGCAATACTTCTTCGTCATCTGCTCCCATTAAGTGTGGTGTCCCCAGGGTTCTATTTTAGGGCCTCTATTATTTTCTTTATACATGCTTCCCCTGGGCTCCATTTTCAATCAATTCAATATTAAGTTATCACTGCTACATAGATGATACCCAATTTTATATACGGTGGCCCTGAAAATTCCTGCTCATTGACAAACCTTTTTCTTTGTCTTAATGACATTAAGAAGTGGATGGCTAACAACTTTTTACAGCTAAATGACAGCAAAACTGAAGTAATCATTTTTGGACCACCAAATTCTGTCAACAATGTAAGCAAGTCTCTTGGCCCTCTGTCTGTTAACCATCACAGTGTGGTCAAGAACCTAGGTGTTTTCCTAGACTCTTCTCTGACTTTTAATAAGCAAGTCAACAGCGTTGTCAAGGGAAGTTTTTACCAACTTAGGACAATAGCAAAGCTCAAGTCTTCTCTCTCCTACAGTGATTTAGAAATCCTTATACATGCCTTTATTTCCTCTAGGCTTGATTATTGCAACTCACTGTATGTAGGTGTAACTAAATCTACTCTAAACAGACTCCAGCTGGTCCAAAATGCTGCAGCCAGATTACTGACTGGATCTAAGAAACGTGACCACATTTCACCTGTGTTGGCTAAACTGCACTGGCTTCCTGTGGAACAAAGAATTAATTTTAAAATTCTTCTGTTTGTTTTCAAAGCTTTACATGGTTTAGCACCTCAGTATTTATGTGATCTTTTAATTCCTTACTGTCCTCTTAGACCTCTTCGATCATCTTCCCAGTGTCTTCTTTGTGTTCCTTCTGCCTCTCTCAAATCCAAAGGTGACAGAGCTTTCTCTGTCTATGCTCCCTAGCTTTGGAATAGCCTTCCTGATGTTGTGAAATCCTGCCCCACTATTAGTAGTTTTAAATCCAACCTAAAGACCTACCTCTCCTCCCTAGCTTTTAACACTCCCTGACTCCCTCACCTCTCCCTTTTTTTTAATATGTTTATATGTATTATTGTTATTATTATTTTTTTATTTTTTTTTTTTTATTATTATTATTATTTTATGTAAAGCACTTTGGTGCAATGCTATTGCTTTGAAATGTGCTATATAAATAAATTTGACTTGACTTGACTTGACAAAATAATAGGCTAGTGCCCCTACGACTCCCATTTAAAATGCCATTTGACCCGAAAACGATAATACGGTTGTATTGGAAACAAAGGAATCTAAGGTAATCAAATGCAGAAAACAGGGTGGTTGCACTCATATCGGTGCCAAAGTGCACAACGCTTTAAGGAAAGACTACCTGGCCAGGTCTACCCATACCAGGATGGCAAACAGATGGTGTCAATACCAATTTGACCCATAAAAAGTAAATGGCAAATAGGTACAGATAATCTGTATTAATCTCATCATTGCCAATGGATTTCTGTGTAAAACATTTTTTCTCTTGTAAAAATTCTCTAATACCAAGGTCAATGCATTTGACTGCTGTCCAGCCCCGGGTTGCCACCGAAAACTTTATGCATCTTGGACTGGAAGATGGTGTGCTAGTAAGGAAGCTAGCTACCACAGCCTTTGCCACCACATCTCAGTGTTGGGAGGGAAGTTCACTCACTGCACAACTCTACCAGCTGTACCTTTCCTCCTCAGCCATGATCCGTAACCACCATGGTTTTCTTTCTGGGCCAGAAGACTTTGCAAACAAATAAGCAATAAATGATCATGCATTACAAATTTAGCCATGTTAGACTGATAAGTTGTTGGCTTGTAGGCTGGGGCTCCAGTAAACAATTTCAAGCTTAGAGGGCAAATTCTCTCACCTAGGAGGGTAAACAACTTTTGTTTTTCATGAAATCTGCATTTTGAATTGATGGTCTACCAATGAGGCTGTAGAGTATCGCGACACAATAGTGGCAAAAAGCACTTGCGCGATGAAACATGCATTCGGGTGTATTATATTATATATTATTTCACACACATAGATATTAAATGTAGCACAAATTCTTTTCTTGGCGTCGCACTCAGAGGAAACTGCTCCCCAAGCATGGAAGAAAATGCTGCGGCGAGGAGGAATCTGACCAGCTCCAAACACCCACTTTCGAAAAATCTATGCATGTGAAATAATATAATGCAGCCCAAATGCATGTTTTATCGCGTTAGTACACATCCAACTTGAAAAGATATGCTCAAAGAGATCCATACCTTTCAGAAAAATGTTTTACTTTTGTTATGGATGAATATTATGTTTTGTTTTCATTCATGTCAATAAAATGTTTTTCTCATAATCAAAGTGTAATTTGTCATGAAACAGAATAGGTAGAGTACTAATAGTACAATTTTAAATCACACTAATATTATACTTAAATTGTATGCCTTTATAATGCTTAAAGTATCTTAAGACTATACTTTTATTAACATAACTGCAAACTTTCAAGGCACTTATTGTAGTCCGGAAGTACATTTGAAGTTAATTTAAAATATTACAGAAGCATGCCAAATGAATAGAAATGAGGAGGAGAAGAGTATATTCAAAATACACTACTAGACTATTATTAGTTATACTGTAATGCCTTTTAAGTACATTCCCAATACACTTGGGATGTTACAAAATTGTACTGCGACTGTGTTACGAATGCTCATAAAATCTCTTTTGTATAATGTACTTAAGAACACTTAAAGTTTGAAAAAAGTTGTTCCATTTTAGCACACTAATTACACTCAAAGTATAGTCAAGTTGGTATTAAGTTGAACTTAATACATAATTCAATACACTTAATTACACTTGGATTTGACGAAAAAAGTACAAACGGTACTTAGTACACTTTCAAAAAGTATACTTTTAATAGTTTTTTTTTTTTTTACCTGGGTTCACTCGTTTCAATCTTAAACGGCTGTGCACATGTGTGTGTATTGTCCACATACCTGTATCCCCTCTGTATTTCATTTCTATTTTCCTCCAGGTGTTCTGCTCGGCTGTGTGCTCTCGTCTGCCAGGTGACGTATTGACCTACAATACAATTAAATGGAACAGGTAGGCTTACAGTAAGTGCACTCCATGTCATGTAATCACCACGCGGTTTACATCACGTTCCGTTATTACAAAAATATGTTAAGCCAGTTAAGCAAATTGCCGTATTGATCAGTTAGAGATTAAGCGCCCAAACCTGTGACGTCACATGAAACTGTAGTTCATTATCACCATGTTACGACAAAAACTCAAAACAATTCAACTGATCCTAAAAATAAGGTATGACCACTAGAAGCAGAGGTGACCCCAGTGCCTAACATATGGAAGGCATTAAATTAAGATCCCAATGTGCACCGAGATATATTTTTTCTAAAAAAAAATCCCATCCACTCCGCTAAACTCTAGGAGCGCAACCACTAGGTGGCAATGAGATTACTTTCCCTCCCTATAGTCTCTTACCTATGTGCCCTGACACAGAACAGACACATTCCCACCCGCTCTTCTTCGTTGACGGCACGCCTGCTTTTGTTTACACGTGCGCCTCGTCCGTCTCTCCCTTCATTTTAGCACACCGCACAAACGCACTTCTTTTTTTCCACTGATGGTCTGTACCAAGCGCGTGTAGCCTATAGAGCTGGTAAGTCCCGCCCTTTCCGATATTCCACTATTTCCGCGTTATGTCTTTTCCACAACTGATAGCCGAAGAATCATATAATATACTGTCAAACTCGTAACATGAAAAATTATATTAAAAATTCACAGACAACATATGTTCACATTCATGGCACAATTCAAACGGGACCAGAAAATAATTATTTTCTCACATTCACTTGCATTGACGATTTTTCAATCTAGAGGTCCACTGGGGGTTTAGCGGATGGGCGGGACTTACCAGCTCTATAGAGTGTCCCAGTGACGCCACTTCCATTTGCCTCCATGGGACCTATCTTTCAAAACAAATTTAACGCCAGTCTATGGCGAAAAAGAAATTATTTTCTGGTCCCGGTTGACTTGTGCCTTGAATTACCCATATGATGTTTGTCAATTTAAGACAATTTTCCATGTAAAGACATTTGCAGTTTGTTTCGTAACTATTGCATTACAACATTGTGAAAGATCGTAATTCCAACGACTACAAACCCATCAGTCGCGCTAGTGACGTTAGCTCATTCACAGCCACACTAGATTGTACAAGCATACCAGCAACAGGTCTTAATTAGGCTTTCCTTGCCGATGAAAATACCATGAGTCAGAGGATTAAACACATCAGGTAAGTTGTATTCGTCCATAGACTGTACATTAGACATAGTTAAGTGACATAGCAGGCAGCAAGATGCAACCGTTAACTAGCATAACAGCTAATCTTATCGTTTCATTACGTTGGTGACGTAGTGCTACATCGTTCAAGACGAGATATGTAGTCCACTGAGCGGATTCGCACAAAACCAACATAACTTTTTAAGTCTATCGAACAACAGTACTTTCTTGACGTGAAAAAATATCTTTTAAATTCACACACATCATATGTGAAATTCGTGGCACAATTCAAACTGGACCAAAAAATAATTGTTACCTCTCCATTAACTCCCGTTTATATTTTTTTGAGAGATAGGTCCCTTGTAGCGGAAGTAAAACGAAAGTCACTGGGACACTCTATAGGCCTACAAAGTGAGGTGTGAGGCCATAGCTGTGGTTGCGCAGCAGTTGCTAGGCAATAATGTAAATGCGCTAATCAACAAAAAGCATGTATTATCCCCGAAGAAGGAATAGAATAGAACAGAAATCAACATGCTACTTCAATATGAAACTGCTACCCAGATAGCAAAATTTGCAGATAGCGGACTGCTGGTGGCATGCCAGATCTGCCGACAGGGCTAGTCTAGCAACTCTCCGTTGGCTTGTGAGCTCCAGAAATCGAAACTCAATCAGGCCAATCAAATCGTGTATAGAGTCGTTAGGTGAGCTTAAACTAATGATTGATGGCAGAGTTGCAACAGTTTGGCTTGAATTCTCTGCTACTTGAAAACAAATAAGATGGATGTTGCTGTTGGCGAACAGTGTGACACGAGTTAAGCTTTTATTGAGTTGGCAAACGTTTGAACTAGCCAACTAGCTCCGCTGGTGGGAAACGCATGGGACTCATAGCGCTGCCGCTGTCCTATTGCGTGCAGAGGGAATTTGAAAGACAACGGATTATCCCGCCCCTCGGACTGAGCACTGCGAACGGTGAGTGCCCAGACCCTACATTTTAATGTGGGTCGGGCGAGGCCACAAAGTTACTGTATTATGTCCAGAGTATACCAAAATTCTGAGATGCAATAGAACTCAACATTTTGAGATTTTTAATTTTTATTTCAATTTTCTGACCCAAAATATTTACACATGTCAATATTTCAGTTTACTAAGTCAGAATTTTGACCTTGTGCAAGACTTGACCTCAGTAACTTGCTATGCTAATGCAAGATGGACACTGTGGTCCAGATAGGTGAGTAAATACAGGGCTACTTGGTTTAGCAACTTTCCTGTACACTACACACACTATAAATATTGTGCTTTGTTATTAGATACCACTCATTTCATTATAGCTTCTCAGACACAGATATGAATTATCATATTAATACATTGGCCATGCATTGTTCCCGGTCAAAGATTCAAAAGGAAACAGGGGAGTCTTGGCAGCTGTGAGCACACTAAATGCATGAACAGAAACCTAACAGCCCATCAGTCACAAAGATTGTAAACAGGTCATTTGCCAGCAGTGAATTACCCTCTTATAAAGATCATGGGACTCTTATACTGTAGAATGGGAAAAATCTCAACTTTGTCAGACTATAGGACCTACTGTAGAGCTTTTCCGTAGCTTGGCATATACCTGGGGAGTGTTCTGGTAGCCTACCACGAGTATTTGTTAAGACATAATTGTAGACATTAGCATTTTTTTTCCCAGATAACCCACATTTCCCATGCTATGTTTCATTTCTCATATTCGAGTGTCCACTCTGTCTCAACACAGAGGAAATGAGATTCAAACTGACCAATTACCAAATGATCCAGTCAGGAGGTCAAGCCTGCTGGAAAACTTACTGTGCGATCAAAAATGGATATCATTTTTAAAAATACAATCCAAGACCATTTATGTGCTCTTCTTTGTTCATGTCTCAGTCATCACTTATTCTAGAATGTACCTTCAGAGATTCTTGCTCTGAATCAGAGCCAAGTTCCTAAATAAAGCTATTGTTAGTGCACATAACATACAGATAGATTTATGGCTGTTGCCCCCTTGCTTTTCACACATAGCCATTTTTCCCAAGGAGTGGTGAGGAAATGTCTCTTTACGCTTATTCAAGCCTTAAGGCAAGAGAAGAGTGACGTTGATAACATGGACATAGCCTACATCAAACACATGTTTTGCTATTAAGGGTAGCCTACCACACCACTGGTGTGAACTTAGCTGTACATGCCATTTACGTCAGAGTGAACTATTTCAGGCATTGTAGATATTTTATTGGTGACCAATGTGGAGCACTTTCCATTCGCACGGAACCCAGCAAAAATGAAATCCACTCTGAGAACATTAGTAGTCAATTAAATGATGTGATTTCAGGAGACATTTCCAAGACTAAAATGGCCCAATCACTGATAACTGACACAAAGAATTTGCTCTGGCCCAGGTGTGGCCAACACACAGTAAAATGACTGTTATTGTTTCTCTTGGCCCAGGTGTGGCCCACACACAGTAAAATGACTCTTATAGTTTCACTTGGCCCAGTTGTGGCCCACACACAGTAAAATTACTTATTGAGTGTCGGCTGGGTCCCCGGGCCTGTACTGGCCCACACACTATACAGTAAAGCTGATATGCTGAGTGTTGGCTGAGTGTCGGCTTGGTCCCCGGGCCTGTACTGGCCCACACACTATAAAACTGATCTGACTGAGTGTTGGCTGAATGTCGGCTTGATCCCCGGGCCTGTACTGGCCCACACACTATAAAACTGATACATCCTTCTCAATTTGAGATGCATGGACAGCATGTCATCTTAGCAGGGGGAAAAAACATTAAACTATTCATCCTTTACTGTCTGACCAAATATTACTAAAGCCCAGTCTTGCGACTCTGCAGCTGTCTTGGTAACACCTCCCTGGTAGTTATTTTGGGCAAACAAGACATTGTGTGGTTGTTAAATGATAATTTATTACCAATGACAATTACCAAGCGCAAGAGATATTTGTCAACACATATACACACCTGAAGCACAAGAGCTTGTTGACTTCCTTCACAAGAGCCTTGTGGGTGCTCCAGTTGGCCATGCAGTCAACAGCGCATTCCCCACTCCTGTTCTTTTCCGACATAATGGATGAGGCAAACCAAAAGCATCTAAAAATTACACATCAAAAAACACAGGCCTAGATGAAAGCTGATTCCTATTATTTGGCTCATCTAAACAAAAATGTATTACAAATTCTATTAAATCAATGTACAACTTACCAAGAACTCTTCATGTCTCCTGTTTAACCAACACAAGAAATGGTTCACAAATGTAGCCTTCTTCATTCAAAGGATTGCAGGTCTCTGGTCAGTGTTGCTTGGATTCAGAGGTGTACATTTAAATTAGTTATAGCCACAATTAGTAGGCTAATGAAGGGGCCTAGTATGTGTTCAACATGATTAACCCCAAAAAAGACCAGTACAAAACACAAAATGACCTTTAAAATATGCCTACTGATTTTTATTAGCTACATGACCAGGACAGGACCCACCGTGCTACCAGGCAGGAGCTCTCTCTCTCTCTCTCTCTCTCTCTCTCTCTCTCTCTCTGACACACACACACACACACACAATAAAGTCTCAGTCCTGCTTGAAGCATAAGAGAGATTCCCAATTACCAATCGCTAGCTAGCCTCTTCCAAGTCAACCAATGCTGGTTAATTGTTAAGCTGTATATTTTTTAAATAATTCAATCACAATTAACCACAGAATTGTGCAAGTATAGCTAACATTAACGTTACAGCACTGATTTTTTTACTAACCGCCAACACTGACATTAACGTTACTTAGCCCTTTCGTGCCCGTGCCGAACATTCCATTTTTGGTGCTGGATGACCTTACACAAAAAAACTTATTTATTGAGTATAATACATACCATCAAATGGAAATGTTGATATAGTAATGAACAGTCTTTGAAAATCCTCTCCAAATGTATACCGAAATTCGTTAAAATTGAATTTCATTCGCATAAAAATGAATTTTCATCATATTTCTATACTGAGATAGAGAAAATATAGAGTGTATGACATGTTCAGCAAGTTGTGGGCTATTTAACAAAAAAAGACTGAATTGGAATATCATTAACCTTTCAAAAGTTATGATCAATTAAGTGATAAGTGTAAAAAAATGCAGAAAACGGAATTTCGAATGTTGACAGAATTCACATTCTCTTTCTCACCAAAAACATAAAAGTATGCATAAAAACTAATAATGAAGTCAGACAATGGTTTAGATTTATTTGGTCCATAAGAATAAACCATTTATTTGTATTTAAGCAAATGCTACAGTCAACAATAATGATATATAAAAGAAAAACATGTACCTTACCAGTAATACAGGAAGTAAGTATACTGTATATTTATTGAAGATCAATTCTGAATAGAGACATAGAATACATTTGATTCAACAGATACTTCCTTATATAAATTAGTGTAATATGAAAATAATATACATCTATAAAATGTATTATTTATGAAAAGCTAGGAATACAATCAACTTCAACATCACTCAAAAATCAATGTGTCTAAACATTTGAAAGTGGATTACATAGAACAAGCCTGTTGAGAATAAACACATACACACATATACACAAACTCACACACACACAGAGGAGGATAGGGAAAGGTGGGGTGGGGAACCTGAAGGTTAAACACAGAAGACCTATGACTCATAACGAAACACATCCCCTTCTGTAGAATGCCAAATCTGACAGCAATTTTGTTTACCAAAAAAACAGTCACCTACCGCTAAACTCCAGGCCATACAAGCTACTTTAGTGTTATTATGTATTGTTTTTAGAACAAAGCCAACCATTTTTCTTTGGCTCCTGCTGTACAGGAATATGTACTTGATGAAAAGACGACAGAGTAGTAGTTGGAGCAGCTGAATGCGAGGCTGAAATTTTGACGGAAATGCCTGCCAGCTGTTGTGATAGATTTTCGCCAAAGTCTTTCTGGCAAACTTGAAATAATAAGAAACTACTGACAACAGCAATGTCAATGGAGAAAAAGTGTACACAATATGTATTTCTCATTTGGTCAACGCTCCCTGATCCCTTCAGAGACTTGGTTCCCCAGTAGCAATGGATATTAGGGAGGGAAGTGAAGTCCCATGTCAATGATCAATCCCAGAAAACTATGAAACTCTTCTGGGGTCTCTTCGTCTCATGCCCCTGCAAACGACGGCCTACTAAGCACAATCTCCCACCCGTTCCGGTTGGTAAAACCACATATGCCTGGGACAACAACATATAAAAAACAACATAACAAGTGTATTTCACAGTGTTTTAGTGGCAGTATACACCACCCTACGCACGCCACCTAAATCTATACCTTCTTCCTCCATCCTCACATGGTCTTCAACATTGTGAGCGCAAGCTCATCAGCAGTCAGCTACCTCTTGGGCCTGCAAGGAGGTCTGTGTAGGTCTTGTCATCCTCCATCTGAAACAACAGTAAAATCATACAAATGTAATACATTTATTAATTTAAAAAATAAAATCACAAAACTACAAATGCGTGCGTGTGTGCACATACATACACAAGAAAAGGTAGCCTAAACTATTGAAGCATTCTGAGTAACTCAAAAATATTTAGAAGTATGAAAAGTCATTTTATTACAGAATAATAGAAGAATATCAAGTCATGCCATCCTAGAAAATGTTGAGACAAGCACATCTGATGTTTGTCATTTAAAAGTTAGGTAAAACAGTTCACTACAAACTGCCTAGCGAGGTAACAACCCGAGGAGAGGCAATACGTTAATTAGCACTACATTTCTGACAGAATCCGTGATTTCACATCTTGTTTTCTACAACTACATATTGAGAGGAGTAAAAATATCTCTCAACTTATTTCATGTAAGAGAACGCAACTTAGAAACGCGGCGCCCATTGATTTATTCAGCTTTGGTACGCTATACTGACTTGCCAATATAATGCTTACCTAACAAGCAAATTCCCAGCTAGCACAGTTACGTTGCCAGTACGTTGCTGCATTGTAACTGAATGACCCAAAATACATTGCCACAACGTTGTATCCAACGTTGCCACAACATGCAAAGTGAAAGGTGAGAATTCGTAACCGCAACGTCACTCCCCAACGTTGCCAATCCGTAACTGCAACATTAAGTTACGTTGCAGCAACGTGGAATTGAAAGGTGCCGTTTCGTAACCGTAACGTAAGTTACCGACGCCACCAGTCCTGTTCAGCAACGTTGCCACAACATGCAAAGTCAAAGGTGACAATTCGTAACTGCAACGTAACTCCCCAACCTCGCCACTCCGTAACCACAACATCAGGTGACGTTGCAGCAACGTGGAGTTGAAAGTTGCCGTTCCGTAACCGTAACGTAAGTTACCGACGCCACCAGTCCTGTTTAGCAACGTTGCCACAACATGTGGCAACGTAACTCCCCAACGTTGAATATCAGAATACATTATGGTGGATATTTCTGACTAATTTGGGGCATTTCTGACTAATTTGGGGCAGTCATGGCCTACTGGTCAGGACTTGAAACCGAAGGGTTGCTGGTTCGATCCCCGACCAATAGGTAAAATGCTGACCTGATCACGATGTTGTGGCACCATTCTTCATGGTAGCAAATGGCAACATCATCAGCTGACCAGTTCACAATGTTGTGGCTACATCACTCACAGTACTACATGGCAACGTCATCGGCTGATGTCGTGGTGACGTTTCCCACGGCATCAAATGGCAACGTCAACAGCAGACCCGTTTACAACGTTGTGGCAACATCACTCCAAATACTATGAAGGTATATTGGGTGCAAAAGTGGCGAGCACATTTAACTGCAGATTTTGCATGTGCACACTAAAGTTTGCTTGCAGACATTATGAATAATAAGGTCGTAAAACTTAACACCGCACACCGCAACATTTTTTTCCTCGCTTTGTGCAAAGAAAAATTAAATTGTGTGTCCTTCATTGATAAGGAAACATACTGAGGTTACTTACTTTATGAGCAGGCAATGGTAGTCTGAGCGATCCAGGATCCAGATCCGCCGCCTTTGTTTTCTCGATCGATTCGCTCGGCGTGCACACATACAAATTTTTTGCTCCTATTATATCACCTAGCCAGGAGCAAAAGTATGAATCACCGTAGAAGCAGATTCGAGCACTTGTATCAATTGACTTGTAGTCGTGCAAGAAAATCAAAGCGATCTGTAGAATTTTATTAATGAGAAATTATTTCACAGATGCACAACTTCGGATGCATTAGTTCACATTTGGGTTTACAAATGCGAATGTTGTGCATGTTCTCAGATTATGAAACACAGATGTGCAAATGTGTTTCGCACCAACCTTGCTTGCAACGATTGGAGCAAAAAGTGTCGAGTCGTGACTCTTGAAAGTTGTGACTCACAGGATAGGATTTGTGTACCTGTAAAAATGATTTGTGAACCCGTAGCCCCTATTTTGTGTTAACAAGATATAAAAAAAATATGTACAACTTCAACTTTACTGTTACACATTTATGACTTTAGTGTGCACATGCAAAATCTGCAGTTAAATGTGCTCGCCACTTTTGCACCCAATATACCTTCATATAAATGTTTCATTTTTGCCGCCAACAGCCGTGATACTGATCAGTGCTCGTTCCTGAAGTATCGGGCCACACACTGTATGAAATCCGTCTGCCGAAATTGCTTCGAACACTGGCAATAGCCCGTTGAACCACAATCGGGCCAAATAAGAAACACAGTAACCAGCCCAACTACTGCTTGTCAGTATCGGCCCGTTCAAGGGGACAGTGCCTCAGCCGACTTGAAACTCCGCCGACAGTGGCAGCACTCAGCCAGGATCGGGCCGACTGTGTTTACTGTGCTTCAGCCGACTCGGACCTCAGCCGACATTGCCAGCACTCCGCCAGAATCGGGCCGATATTCTTGCTATCTGGGCATTCTCTCTCCTGCCAACAAAAATGTGTTAGGCCTAGCCTACGTTCCAAGTAGCAGTGCGTAATTCTGCTTCATAAAGTTGAACAAATACATTTGGTCATATAAATAGCCAGTTTATGGTCTACAGTGTAGAGTTGGTAAGTTATGGTGGGCCAACTTGGAGTGAATATACAGGGGGAATTCTTTGTCTACTCGTGGCTGAGTAGCCTGGCAGGTGCGCACGTACACATAGCCTACGGCCGAACACTGCAAGCGCCAATGAATCGTGCTCTCACGACAACCACGTCGTTAACTTAAATAGGTCTAGGTTAACATCACTCTGAGTTCGCATTCAAGCAAGCAAAACGATGATTTAAATACCAAGAATTGAAGAAAAGGAGAGTGCTGCGTTGGGTCAATTGTTTGAAGAAAACATCAGGTGCTCATCAGAAAGGACATGAGAACTTCAATTTTTAGCTTGTGGCTATCCCCAAAGTATAAAGGCCCTATAGGTTCCTTGTTGAAGGTGGTAGTCTTAAAAATCCGAGGCACACTGATGTTGATGAAAGAAGTTAAAAATCCTTTATTTTAAGGGATAACGCCTCTGTTTCACTGGAAGGGCAAGGGGTAACAACAGGACAACACAGAGACAGGCCAGAATGCAGGACTAATGTTGTGAGAGTAGGCTATTACAGTAATATAGGATATTCTACGGGAAAAAATAAAACGGCAAGACAGCGGGGAAAAGTTAAAATGAAAAACCCGGAAAAAGTTGGCATGTTAGGTATTTTTCGGTCCCTGTGATTATTTGTGAAATAATGCAAACGGCCTTTTCAAGTCATTTGAGAGGGAAGGAGTGTAGCAAGCTCCCAATGACGCTCGTCTGAGAAATTGAGTTTTGGATAATGTTCAGCTTCGGCAGCTTTGGCTACAATGGCTGAGGAAGCCTATAGACGGGTCCATAGCAACAAGTTCATGTGTTGAATTTGTTATTACCCAGTGTGCTTTGTTGAATGGTCTCAATGTTGTATTGTTTTATTTCATGTGAATACTTACAGTAACTTATTTCAAGTAGGCTATGCAGTTGCAGGAAGTGTGCATTTAGTTTCCATGCTTATTGTGTTTCCACAACAATGTTAGTGAGTAGGCTAAATCTACTGAAATGGCCACCATCTTGGTGAAGTGTGATGTGTAAGATCAGAAAGCAGAGGTTGATTTTAGAACGGTAGCCCAAGTTAATGTGTTTATATAACGCTCAAAAGCGTAGTCGGACAGTCTTGACAATTGGCCGGGAAGGGTCATGTCGTTTTTGAAAGTGCTGTTGGAGGGTCGTTCAACATTTTCTTGCAGGCAGGGGAGGGTCATGGAACTTTTGATGGAAACACTCAAAATCCCTCCGGTGACCCCGTTTATATATAACGAACAGTCTCTAACCAACGAACCAAATTAAACATGCCAGCGAGATAGCTATCGCCCCTACCTTTAGTAGCCTATTCCCAGATCACCACCAGATCACCATTAATCACCACTATGTGGATACTGTTTTTAGAATTGATATAGATTAAGTGTTAGTTAGTATAATTTGTATTTTTGTAATTTGTATTTTAGTATATTTTTATATATTGTATAAGGTGTTAGTATAATTTGTATTTAGCATATTCCTTATCTTCTACTGCCCTTACTGCTTAGTTGTGTTTTTATATTATATACTTTAATTACTCTTTCTGCTGTTAATGAATGTGTTTGTGTTGTATGTATGCTGCTGAGACCTTTTTTTTTCTCCTGGGGATCAATAAAGTATCTATCTATCTATCTATCTATCTATAGATAAATTCCATGCATGTTTCGTTTTTGTTTGTGATACAGGCAATGCTTTCAAGCCCTGTGTTGCAATGTCACGTCCCACTGTCTAGGGGTGTTGTGGGACATAGACAAATAATAGGAGACGGCCAATAATGAAAGTATAATTCAACAATATTTATTTACAAAAAATTATAAGCCTAAGAAAAATACGGACGAACGAAAAATAAGGCTGCCCAAACGAAAGGCCTCCAAAAGTAGGCCCAGGTAATCCCCAGCCTTCTCCTTGACTCACACTCGGGGACCAGGCAGGAGCGACAGCGACGGCCAAGAAACAGAGCTCGTGGCTTGCGCAGCGGAGCAGAGCAGAGCGGTGTAGCGTGGCGTTGTAGCGGCCAACCCAAATTCCAAGAACGCGCCCCCTGTGACGTAGGAGACCCCCTTTTAAAGGGCGGAAACCCAATCACAGTTCACAGCAATTAGTAGTAGTTTGCCCACCGGACCATCTGAAATTAACACAAGACACAAAGAAAACAAGCAGACAGAAACACAGAACACATGCAGATGTAACAAAGAGTACAAGCAGACAAACATAAAACACATACAGACGTAATATGCAAACATACCTAGGCTGTGTAACTAAGGTCTAGCTAGCCTATTGGTGAGTATAATTGAATTTGAGTAATAGGATAACGCAAGCATTTACATCTGAGATAGTTTGTAATTCCTGTAGAGCTCACCAAACTTATAGATATGATACAAAGCACTTATCTGCTATAATCCAAGATAGATTTTCTTCGAATTTTTGACCATTTATTTTACCAAATGACATGGGAAACATAATTCATTTCATCCACATATTCTTATGCACCATGCACAACAACGCTACTAAGTTAGCTTAAAACCGTGATAATCAAGCCAGCGTCACGGGCCGTCACGGCATTAAAGTGACAGGCACTCAATTCGACTTGCACAGCACCAATACAGTGTAATGGCATGAAAGAGAAGTCTATATAGTTTATTCAGTGCTGTGCAAAAGTTAAGACACCCATGCTGAAATTGGCTAAAGGGAGGAATAAAAAACATATTTTGCCTTTTGTCTTAATGCCTTAATTAAAACAAAATAGGACATCAATTATTTTTGAATGTATCATGTATCATAAATAAATAAATGTTATTATATATAAATGTCTTAATTTATGCACAGCACTGTATATTCTAAATAGTAATAGTTTGTACAGTGGCCCACAGTGTACAGTTTTACAGTGGCTAATACTAATAATGTAAATGGAAAAAGGTGAAAGAAAAACATGAATAATCCTGTTCAAGTACTGCAATAATCATGCTTTGTAAATGCTTGTGTTGATGGTTGTCACAATTTGTAACTCTATCTTTCCATTTCTTTCACAAAATCCACCAGAAGTCACCATTTAAGGAGTCATTTTTTCAAATTTTTCTCTTTTTGGGGGGCTTCCTACGATCAACAGCACCACTGCTGGAAAAAATTCTAGGGGAAACACTGGTCCATATATGCATTCTGGTAATTACACTGACACCATGTATGTAATTATGTACAGTCTATGTATGTCCATTGTTGCTTAAGGCGTACAAACATTACATGTCCCAGCGGTGTTGGGATACTAAAGTAATAGTAATTCTAATTCTGATTTCTGTACTGTGTCTAATGAAAGTTTGCCCTTAAGTTCAATGAAATGGACCTGCATAAATAACAGACTCTGTCGTAATGACAAGAGGGTGAGAGAGTAGCATCATCGCTTTCTGCATTATTGGAGACAGTCAGAAGGCCAGTAAGAATGTTTACCGTTAGGGCTTAACCTTCTTGTGAACCAGAAGATCTTGCGAAATCTCACCTTGTACAGCCCAAATTCAATGCAAAATTCAATGTGTGTGTGTGTGTGTCTAATCCCAAGTTTTTGTGACCACATGTCGAAGGAAAGTTAGGACAAAGAGAAGAAAAAGAGAGGATATAGTCAGAGAGGAAACCAAAAAAAAACTTCATGGATTTTTTAATAGTTTCCTGGAGAGCTTGCCAGAGTTAAGTAGGCCACAGCTAAATCCCTCTCCCCATAACAGAATGACATTAACATCAGAACACCGCTGTCATAAACCACACTTTCCAAATAACTTTGATATGACGATCATCATGCAAAATGACACTTGCTGAAATGCTTAACCACATACCAATACTATCTATTAAAAAATACATAGACTGTTGCACACATAGTTACCAGAGTTCAAACAAGATTATTAATTTATCAAGCTATAGCTATCTTCAAGCACCTAGAAACTGCTGTGTTATTTTTAATGACAAAGTTTTGTATACAGTTCCCTAGGAAACCAATGTACGGTTTGGTCTGTTTTGATGTTGTGTGTGTGTGTGTTTGTGTTTTGATGTTTCTGTGGGTTTTTACACCTTTGAGGAGGAAGTGGTAACCCAGAAGCGTTTGCTATAAAAGCTTGGGGGATAAAAACGGAAACTGTGCACATAGCAGAAACAAGCAGAAGAGCTGCACTTGAACAGAGAGGAGCTTTGGGCATCGACTTGGGCAAGTCGACTGAAATCTTAACGGCATCCATAGCTTATTTTGTTTCCTTTCCTCAGTTTACTCACACAGGTCTTGTCTTGATTGTTTTAGTGCTCCGTCAGAGGCTAAATAAAACAAAGTTGAACAAAGGAAAAAACTGTGCTTGCTAAAAATACATTCAGGAGGGAAAGGGAAGTTTGAGATGCTTGATGGTGTTTTAAGCCCCCAACGTTGTTTTCCAGGCAGCCCTGCCACCGCTGACTTAAAGGCACCTAATCCTAAACCTAACCCCAACCCTAAACCTAACCCTAACCTTAACCCATGCCTTACTCTAGTGCCTTCCAGGCACTGCAATATGCCACTTGTGATTGTGGTGTTAAAGAAAAAAATCCTTTACCAACCTAACCTAAGTACAAAAGACTCTCTACACATTGGTTGTTGAAGAAAAATCACTATAGTGTTGCTTCATCGCTCTCCCCCTCTTCCTCCTCCTCCTCATCACCATGTGCCACAGAACCAAATTATCAATGTAAAATGTCAGCCATACTCTTGCATTACTTTACATGACTTTTATTGCTTTAGACCTCTGGGTCCTATAAGATTCACCACAATACTGACCCATTTTTTTACATAATCGCTCTCGGTTAGCAGGCTAGTTTGTGCCTATAACCCCGTTCAGCAGCAGTGCATCACTACCAATATCACACCTCACAACTACTGTAGAAAAAACCATGTGCTCTGCGTTAACCACCCTGCACGTCATGGCACAACATTCTGCTCAGTCGTCAGAGAGACGCTTCTAGAGAACATGCAGTTCCTCTTGACAGTATCAGCAGCAGTCACGTTGACAGCGACATGGTTGCAGCATGACTGCTTCCCTCTAAAAAGTCACCCCTACACCTTAGCAGAAGCTTTTTTCTGAAGTGGTATTACTGTAACACTCCTCAAATGTTACACTGTTTCCGGCTAAATCCTCTTTTAAATCGTATTCATGTATTTGTCATGAAACTACAGACATGAATGAGACAGAGTAGAATAGAATAGAATATATTTTTATTGTCATTGTAGGCTACATGTACAGCCAAATTTGAAAGTGTGTCTTTTATTGATCTGTATAACTGTTGATAAGCCAAAGGGACTGTGTATGTTTTCCCCTACAGTCTTTGGCCAGAATGTAAAAGGTGTTTTGATAAATGATGAGCAAAACTACAGATATCCTATCAGGAACCACAATACTGTGTGTGCTCACTCATGTGGCTTTCTCTTAATGTCATTCTGCTAATACAAAGTTGTGTCATCCTCATCCGCCAGGTCAAAGCCATTGGACTGTTTCTGTTCCACTGCTGAGCTCCTGGTCTCCCGGCCTCCAGTCAGGTAGCAGTGTCAGCAGAGGAAAAGGAAAGCAGTGTCTGCTGGGAGCAAGGCCAAATGAGCCCATTTGGTTTTTTTCTTTTCTTATTTTTTTTTTATTATTATTCTATTCATTTTTTGATGAGGCCACAAGCGATCACAACTTTGTTGTGGAACAGTGTGGGTGAGATCACACCTAGAAAACCATCTCCCCAAGTTTGCTCCTGACTCTCACATCTCCATTCTTTTCTCGCCTCTGACATTTCATAATTTCCCCTCCTCGTCCTCCTCTCCTTCCTCCCTCCCTCCCTCCCCCTTCTCTCTCTGTCTCTCACTCTCCCTTCCTCCCCCCCTCTCTTCCTCTCTCTCTCTCTCCCTCCCTCCCTCTGTCTCTCTCTCTCCCTCCCTCCCCCTTCTCCCTCCCTCTGTCTCTCTCTCTCCCTCCCTCCCCCTTCTCTCTCTCTCTCTGTCTCTCTCTCCCTCTCTCGCTCTCTCTGCGTGTGTGTTTGGTTCCTGGCCAGCTGAAGGGCGTGACGGTGCAGTCTGTGCTCCAGATGAGATTCAACGCTGGCCCCAGTGCTGTGTCAGACAGCTGGAAACAGAGGCACGGGGGAGGGCAACGCCGAGAGAGAATCACTCTGTGCTGTGTTTAGAGTCAAGGCAGGGTGGGGTGTTGTGCTGCCCACAGAACATCTGGACACCTACGGAGTCAACCGATACAAATCATTCAAAGAGAAAGGCAGAAAGCTCCACACGTGTCAGTGTGGATTCATTTTGATTCCGTTCAAACTTCCATGAAGTAGAGTTTTGGGTCTTTAAACGCCAAGTGGCCGGAGTCAGAGCAACGGTGAATTTTTTTTCCGTCGCCATGAGATACAGAGGGCATCTCCTGATTTGGGGTGAGTCATTTGCAGTCACAGTGAGAGCGGACTACATGTTGCCATGGAAATAGAGTGTGTTTATGGCTGTTTGTATCATTCTTGGGTTTTTTCTAACACTCTCACCATATATTTATTTTCAGTGCCAAACCGCTAAGATTAGCTTGATCAGTTTATACCGTATACACTTAAATTAATGATTACTTATCAAGCATTTTATTGTCATGTTATAATTTAAATATGTATCAGAACTTTGTATTTCCATTCAATGAAGAGGCAGTTAACGTTCATGACTTATCATGTATATGTAAAGCATTAAGTTATAAGATAGCCAGAGTGTAACAACATGTTACACAAATGTTCACAGGAGAAGTAGGCCTAGCAACTGTTGAAATTTCCACTTTTATATGGGCATTGGTGTCACTTTAGCCACACAAGACTATTTTTTTGTGGATCACCCTTGTGTCTTTGTATTAGTTCCAGCCTGCAGTTGGAAGTTGTTAATGGAAGTGTTAGTCAGCTGCTCAGTTTCTGGTGCTTCTTGTCATAAAACCTGCCAAGAGCTCTATCAAAGAAAAGAGCGGGAGAGGGAAAACGATGTCATTCCAAAGAACTTTCCTCAGGATTCTATCCTGATTCATGGACAATGTGGTCTAATCATTCCGAGAGCAGCAAGCGAATGAATAACTGAGTCTGAACCACTGACAGAGAGGGAGAGAGAGAGAAGGAGAACACAGACTCAATTCTTCTAGCTTGGCTTTTATCACCCACGCTTAATAGAAGCTGTGTGCTCTCTCGCCTTTAAAGTAATATTTTTAGACTGTGAAATCACTACAATGCTCTGGGTGGCAGAATCCACCAAGCCCTGTGCGGGCTTACTTTATTTCCACTTATACCTAGTCTCTTGTAACACAAGAGGACTTGATAATGTTTTACATTATACACATTATTATGACCGCCGCTAGCAAAGCTAGCGAAGCGGTCATATAGGGATTGTCAAAGTTTTTTTTTTTTTTCCGTCATCTACTTCCTGAATTTTTGGTCAACGATACCCGGGACACCGAACCACCGGGACACATGAAATTTGGTGGGTATGTAGCCCCACTAGACTTTTACGGAAAAAATGTTGTTTTAGATCCCCGGGTCCACCCCCTAAATAACTACCTGAACCGTGGCACCGAGGATGAAGAATCTTTTATGGTATGTTGGTCTCAAGGGCCCACATCAATCTGGCCCACATCAATCTGGCCCATAATCACTCATTTGTGATTTGCACCCCCCCTGTAAAAAATGAAAATGCAATATTATTCTGCTTTAATCGCCCCTATCTTCAGTTAAGATGTTCAGAACTGCACCAAATTTTATTTGTATGATTGACCTGGCATTCTCTGGGGGTATGCCAAGTTTCGTAGAATTTCATCCATGGGGGGGTCTTAAAAAAAATAGATTATGTGTACATTTAGTGACTGTACACTCATTGGCCTGTAGATGGCGGTGCACACATATACACATGCACACACACACAGGCACCCACATACTATCGGTATTAGAACGGCCGATACATAATTACAAATTCAGTAGGATTAAAAGAAAGCCAAAATATATATTCATCATCATCATCATGGCTGCATTTCCAGTATTGGCGATAAGTAGTCGTTTGTCCACTAGATGGCGCATCGTTGCAGTGAGACGTAATTATGACGTAATGATTTTTTTTTTCTTTTTTTTTTTCTTTTTCGCATGCCCAAATTTCCGTCAATGATTCCCGGGACACTGAAAGACCGGGGTACACGAAACTTGGTGGACATGTAACCCCACATGGATAGCATGGAACCATCGTTTTTCGTTTTGATCTGTAGCCCCCGCTGAATTGGACCCCGAAAGGAGGGTAGGGCAGACACAGTTTTCTGTGAATATCTCGAAAACCGTAGGGTTTAGGAGGACCATTTTTTTGTATGTTGATCTCAAGGGGCCATGTCAACCCATTCCATAACCACTCATTTCATGTATAGCGCCACCTAGTTAAACACAAAAAGTAAAATGAGGTGGTGTAATTGAAGGTATCTGTGACCTAACATAGTCAAAACTGCACGAAATTGGAAGTGTAGGATCATTATGACACCCTCTATATGCACGCCAAGTTTTGTGGAATTCCGTTCATGGGGGGCCACACAATAAATTAATTTATGTTACTTGGTGAGCATGTAACCCCACATGGATAGCATTGAAACCAACCTTTTTTGTTTTGATCTGTAGCCCCCCCGCTGTACTGGACCCACCGAAAGGAGGGTAGGGCAGACACAGTTTTCTGTGAATATCTTGAGAACCGTAGGGCCTAGGATGACCAATTTTTTCCGTATGTTTGCCTCCAGGGGTCATGTTAACCCATTCCATGTGCACACATGTGCATAAACAGATACACACGCACACACATACATTCACAGTTATCAAACGTATGACACATACTCACACAGTAGACATATGTACGCATGCATGCACATGCACAAACACACAAGCACGTACACACACACACACATAAACATAAACATGTACATAAACATAAACATGTACACGCACACAATTCAAGAATTTCTCAGAATTATGAACAGGCAAGATGGGGGTGGGGTTGTATAAAATTAATTTTACATGTGAAATCTATGAACTAATCATGTTTTGGTACTTGTTGTCTAGCAGATACCAGTGAGAATTGAGTGTGGATAATGCAATTTAGTGAGACAGTTAGAATCATATAGGCCTTTCAGCGTGATATATTTTTTGTGGAAGAAATGTGCTGGACTGGGCGGCGGTCATATTTTGTACCGTTCTGCGGTACATCTAGTTTTGTTGGAAGTTAAACGTGGGTTGGAATAACAATGGACGCTTCCTACAAGGACTATAGTTTACCGCAGAGAACGTCTAAAAAGGATAGGATGATGTTCACAAATGTAATTCAAATTCAAATGTAATTCCCATTTCTTCTTGAAGCCGAAATAAATCTGAGGATGTTTATCGGACATGCTTGGTTTTTACTGCAGGTCCGTTAATCTTATAATATCAATAAGGCCTAGGTAATGTGGGTCCCATTTAGAAGTGGCTACTTCATTCGCGCTTTCCTTGACTCATGGAGCTGCGTGAATTTTATTACAACTTTTCGCCACGATATGGCAGTTTAAGTCCGCTTGATACTGTAAAGGCGAAGCCATTGGTTTTCAAAGGAGATTTTATTTGTGTAAGCCAGCATAGCCTATTGACAATTTATGTTGTAAATAGGCCTACCTTATAAACCTACCTGTAGCTTAGGGAAGCTAACAGCTTTCTATTAGGATCTAGTGTGTTAGTTACAGTTTTGTCATAACTCCCTGATGCATTTTTGCATTTAGAATAGCCAGAGCGTGAACAATATCGGGTGCCTATGGACTAGGCTTGGTGAACCCAGCCTGATCTGCCCGCTATTTATTTTTTGATTTCTTAAAAGATTGAGGTTGGTCTGGTGAAAGCCAGACTAGCCATGGACCTCAGTTACACAATGCAAGGGAACATGAATCAGCCTATATTTGCACGAACAATAACGGACAACAGCTCTTCAACTTTGGCCCGTTAAAATGTGTATGAACAGTCTAGCGATGCATTTCATCAAGGCCCATGTCAGTTATTTGCACCACAACAGCATTTCGTTTCAGACTACTGTTACTTAATTTGTGCATTAACAATAACGTTTCAGACTACTGTTCCTTAATTTGTGCATTGACAATAAAGTATTACATGAACTAAAGATGACTAAAATCTTATGTAGAAGAAGAAACATTCACAAAAAATCCATCCATCCAAAAATGACCTTTGTTTTTGATAGCTGTTGAAAACGGCACGGAACTGACAGAGATGTTTTTGTTTATAAATAAATAAATAAATAACATTATGCTGATACCTTTTGCTTTTCCCAAATACAATGTAGCCTACAGGTGTAAGTGACCTTTCATCAATCCAGTTGCAATGGATGAACTGTGATGAACTGCCCTACTTGTGATTGTTTAGAGATGTTAAAGGTTTTATAACAATGCTACATCTTTTTTGGCTATTCTACAATCTATTCACCTTTTCAGCACCAGTAGGCTATTCTCTGTGCAGTTCACACAGCAGACTAATGAACAAGAGTTCAGGATGACGATTTGTTTTCTTCTTCTCTTATGAAATGTGCTTAACAACATGAGATAGCAGCTACTGCAGTGAGGTCTGTTTTGCATCATTTGGACAGTTGGACTGATATTGGATTGCAGTAAAATAACATCTACAAAACATCAAGCTGTTTGTAATATGTTTGTGTGTCTTGATCTGTCTGTCTGTGTGTCAGAATTGCTGTTGCTCCTGCTTTTCCTTGTGGTTATATCTGAAGGCTGTGCAACTGGCTGTAAGGATGGGTGTAAGAAGGAAAGAAATGGATCTTGCATAGGTAAGAAACCCCAGTATATGCCAATGGATGTTCATTTACATGTATGATCAGCTTTATAACATTCCTGCCATTCACTCGAGGTTTCTTTTTACATTACACTCACTCTCCTATTTCTGTCATGGTGTTTCTCTGCCCCCTGTTTTTGGTCAAAGACGAAAATGAGTGTGATGAAGAGGAAGTTGAACTCCTATGTGGTCACAATGCAGAGTGCTTCAACACAGAGGGCAGCTACTACTGTCAGTGTGAGTTCGGATTCAAATCCACTAAGGGAAATGTCAACTTTACTGGTGAAGATTCAGTGACATGCCAAGGTAGGAATACTGTAACTAGGCTACTTCATAACACAAACGCATGGATTGTTATGTGTGTTATTTTATATTATATAATAACTTAAATGATAAATAAAATAAATAATTTTATATTATTTGGAAAATTTGGGGAGCAAATGAAAGCGTTTAGCCATCTATCTTTTCCCACTTGTGCTGTCTACCACTGTACTGTAGAATAAGGGGCTAATGTTCAGGTTGACTGGGGGTTGAACTGACTTCACCATTATCCCTCTGCAGATATCAATGAGTGTGTAGTGGAAAACATAGACTGCGGTCCCCATACCACATGTGTTAACAATATGGGAGGGTATACTTGCATGTGTGAGGATGGATTTAAGACAAGTAGCGGAAAAGAGACATTTCAGGTTGACCAGGGAGTAACATGTCAAGGTGAGAAAATGAGAGAAATGCCTGTTTTGTTAAGGATATGAAATGCATTAAAATATCTGTGATGTATGTACTGTCCTATTTATTGCATTTATTTACTATATTTTTTTTCTTTTGGGGAGCATAAAAAATTAGTCCAGAGCATTTATATTTTGTCTTGGCTCACCATTACTTTTGCTTTGTTCCTGTGTGTGGGTTTGGTTTCTGCACCACTATTTATGCATTAGAGGCCCATTTTAGCATGTTAATGTTGCCTCTCCGTGACATCTGTGGACACACCTTCACCTTTCCCCCCTGCAGATATTGATGAGTGCACAGTGGAAAACTGCGGCCCGCATGCCACATGTCAAAACACTCAGGGAAGTTATGCTTGCATCTGTGAGGATGGGTTTTTGACAAACAATGGAAATTACCATTTTTTGGTTAACCACGGAGAGAGATGTGAAGGTGAGATACTGACCAAATATGATTAACACATGACTTTAGTAACCACCATGAGGAGGTGAAAGTAAATATTGATTTCTAATGTGTGCACTTAAATTAAAACAATAATGACTGATACTAGTTTTTCATCAAACTTCACAGACAAAGATGAGTGTGTCCTGAACGCCACCATTTGTGGGGGGAACGCTAAATGCCACAACACCGCTGGAAACTACTACTGCAGCTGTAACCCTGGATTCAGTCAGGACAACAAAACTGGTATTTGTGAAGGTGAGACTAAACTGATATTTTTTTCTATCATTGGCCTCTACTTAAATAAGAATATGAAAGTCATCAACCTGCTAGTCAGTTAAAGATAATGCAGGTTTCAAAACACTGTAAGAAATTACTTCAGGTCTTTTTGGTTGACTAGTGACATGTCAATGTGAGATACTGACAAAAATTTGATGAACACGTGACTTTAGTAACCACTTTGAGGAAGTGAAAGTAAATATTGATTTCTAATCTGGCCTGGTCTTTTTGGTTGACTAGTGACATGGCAAGGTGAGATACTGACAAAAAATTGATGAACACGTGACTTTAGTAACCACTTTGAGGAAGTGAAAGTAAGATTTCTAATCTGGCCTTATCTTACTAGTTTTTCATCAAACTTCACAGATATGAATGAGTGTGTCCTTAACACGACCATTTGTGGGGAGAACGCTAAATGCCACAACATCCCTGGGAACTATTCCTGCATCTGTAACCCTGGATTCAGTCTGAACAACAAAACTAGCATTTGTGAAAGTGAGACTAAACTTAAACTATGGTTTAAACTTACCAGTATTTCCATTATTGGCCTCTACTCAAATAAGAATATATGTCACCAACCTGTTAATCAGGTAGGGAATATCAACATGTGAATCTAATCCATTCGTTTTATTACAATCAAAACATAGAATTGCATTCGCTCACAGGGACAAACATACACAACTTTCAGCAACACAACTAAACTTACCAGTTTTTGATAGATTAGATTTGATGAATTGATTGAAATTAATATTTTATTTGGTTCGTTAGGCTTTTGTGACACTTCTTTCATGTGACAGGTGAGTGTGAGGCTGACAGCACCATTTGTGGGAAAAAGGCAAAATGCCACAACATCCCAGCAGGCCACTACTGTGTGTGCAGCCCTGGCTTCAGACTTAGGTCTGGAATCACCAACTTCACCAAAAAAGATGGATCCTGTGAAGGTGAGTCAATGTTGTGAGGTGATATTTTGTGCAATGTCTGAAACTACCGTTCCCTCAGGGGACAATAAATTAACTAGCAACTAACTGACTAGTACTGGTATGTTTCATCTCTAAGTAGCCTTAATAGGTGTAAAAGACTGGAACTGCAGCAAAGGTACTAAAGAGAACAAATCTAATGGCTAACACTGATGGCTATTATTAGCTTTTGAAAATACTGCACACTTTAAAACTCAAAGCTTGTGTAAAAATACTGCTCAAAGCCCTAATCATTCTACCACTTAATATCTTTTCCAGACATTTGCTCTATGGACCCCTCCATGTGTGGAGGAGGTGCATGTCACCAGGGTCCTCATGGTTATGAATGTGTTTGTCACAAAGGATATACCAATTATGGCTTCAATCAGGAAGCGTGCACAGGTGAAAAATAATAATACACTCTTCCTTTCCTTCCCTCTCCTTCTGTACCTTCCGTTTCCTCTCAGCTGTCTGGCACTTGAGCCCCGTCATGATGAGACTGTTTTGAGCCATATTTGGCTTTAATATGGTTCCTGCTCCTAGAGCTATTTCCCTGTGTTGTAACTTAGTTGTGGGCAGTGATATAGTGGTAAAATAAGAGGTGGGTAAACTATGAATTCTGTGAGGTGGACTGTGCCATGCAGTATCATATTTTTAAAAATGCATTCAGAACATGTTTGATTAAGGAGCTGGAGGTTATTGTCCAATGTTTATAACAATATCAGTGGTATTAAATGGTTCCTATTCTACATATTGTGATTTGTGGTTAATTCTGAAATTATAGAGGTGGATAAACTGCATTTACTTGCGTTTAGCCTCCACTACATCCCTGGTTGTGGGAGTCTGTGGGTGAAATTGTTGTAATTGTAAATGTCAGATGAATGTCATATCAACTACATCTCAATAGGTGCTATGCGATCTGCTTATACTTAACAGACACATGCTGCTGCAATCTGACATTAACTTTATATATCAATATTAAATCACAATAATGAATATGTTTATAATTTTTGTACGTTTTCCTGTTAGCATTCAACTGTGACTGGCCTCAGGAAGATGTCAGTTCTGAGCAGGTATGATTGAGCACAATATCTGTTGTTTAAAAATACAAATGATTTGATCCCTACGTAGCCTTTGTTAGCTTATTGCTTCTGGTGTTCCTGATCATTTCAGACTCTGCCTGAACTGAATGATTCTCATTCCCTGCTGAACCGCCTGTGTAAGAAACTGACAGGAAATGACACAGCTGGAGCTTCACCTCCAGATGGAGCACTGGATGGGCCTTTGGATGGAAAGACACTGTTAATGGTAATGCCTCATGGTGGCTTTCAACTGCATTTTTATGACAGAAAGTTGTAACGGGGCGGTGGTAGTGTAGCAGCTAAGAAGCTGGGCTAGCATGCAGTAGCCTGAAAAGTTGTGGGTTCAAAACCCAGCTTCCACCTTTTGTGCCCTGTTCAGGGTCCTGTAATATAATTGACATATGTCACTTTGGATAAAAGCGTCTGCTTAATGTAAATGTAACAATGTCTTACAAGGAGAGATTTCGTTGGACTCTGACTGGTTTTTAACACTCCTTCTCCATCACATTTTCCTCTCTTTCTCAATCTTTCTTCTTTTTTCTCTCTCCTCTTCACTCACTCTGTTTTTGTTTCCAACCTTCAGAACCTTCTGTCACCAATAGATGGCCTGCTGTCAAAAGGTCCCCTCAGTGACAAGCAGATCGGCATGGTGTTGACTTTAATTGAGAAAGCACTGAAAGTCCTCGGACCTCTGCTAAACCAAAGTTCAACTACCCCAAATAACATGGCCAGGAGAGCTCAGGATGGAAAGGAGCTGTTACTGGTAAAGCCTTATGGAAGCTTTAGAATGTGTCTTTACCCCAGTGAGCCATAGCTGTAACAGTGTCATAATGAGCTGGACAGGAGTCTGTGTAGTGGGTTACCACTCCTTCTCCATCCCCTTAACATGTGTCTCTGTCTTTCTCACTCTCTTTTTCTCTGGTTTCTCAATTCCTTACTCACTATTAACTCTTTTCTTGTGTCCTCCTACAGAAATTCCTGTCAATAATAGATGGTCTGTTGTCAAAAGGACCCCTCAGTGACAGCAAGCAAGTCACCATATTGTTGTCTTCTGTTGAGAGCACACTGAAACTAGTTGGACCACTGCTAGACGACAGACAAACCAAAATTTCTACCGGATATGTTGGTAAGCCTCATTTCTATCACACACTAGTCTTCAAACATGTTTTTACATATTTGATAAAAGGAAGTTCTAAACACTGTGTGGTTAACATATCGTTTCTATCTTCATTTTAGCTGCTTCACGTGCCAAATGACTAGCTAACGCATTGCTAATTTAGCTGAACTGTCGAGCATATCAATAGAGCTGTTACAGATTTTTATCACACGCTTCTTAAAAGTATCTTATCTACAGTGGCCCCTGGATAACACAGCTAGCTGACGAGTCTGCCATACACAACCTAAAAAATAAATCGTTTCCCACAAAACATACCAGTGATTAGTTAGACTTAGGCAGACCTCAAGCACAAGAACCTATTCAATTTCTCATTGAGCAGTTGCCTGTGGTTGTACTTGTTGCATTTTCAAATTATGACCTAATGTTTATGAAGTGCTTGCGTTTCACAGGAACTGAACCTTTAGTGCTTTAAGTGCCTAAGAACCAGTTAATTAGAGGAGGCCAGACAAGACAACTAGGATAAGCCGTGTTTTCCAGCCTTGTGTCAGAACATAGGGATCTGTGTGTGCTTTCAGAGGTGGAACTGCGGGTGGAGAGGGGAGATGCACCACTCAACGGGCCTGTCCACTTGTTTTCCGGGAACGCCCAACTGGACACACACTGGGAGATGGCGGCAGGAGCCAAATTCCCTGGTACAAACACATGCCGATGTGCAGTACAGCATACATTCTGAACAGAAGTGACCTTTCCCACACAGGAAATGGTCATAGACAACCAAGATAAATATTTATTCCCTCCCGTCTGTGCGTGTGTCTTCTGTGGAACAGGATTCACCACTGTTGCCTTGCTGACCTATAAGAACCTGGAGAAATCATCTAATGACTCTTTTGCTCTGACTCCTGATGAAGCAAACCCGAAGTTCCAGATGAACTCAAAAGTAGTCACAGCAACAGTTAGCAATTCCAACACAACACAGCTGACGAAGAATATCACCCTCTCTTTCCCCCATCTCAACGTATGTAGGACACCTCTTACTCATTTATGTTATGCAAATATATACCATATAAGTGAACAATACAGATGATAAATACAGTATATTCAATATTGATATATAATGTTTTGTCTGAATATTTAAGAATGATTGCTATTTCAGACACGCGCATAAGTTTGAATATTTTTCACTACCCAAAAATGTAGGTCATATTGGTATTAAGCAGTAAGTAGATGTGTGTTTCAGTGATTAACAGTATACTTTAACATACTGTATATGTACTTGACGGTTACAAAATACAGCTGAATCAACATTTGTTTTTATTGCAGTCAAAGGAGGAACAGCACAAATGTGTTTACTGGGACCACGAGCGCGACGCGTGGTCTGACCGCGGGTGTACAGTGGTGATGACCAACGCGACCGACACAGTGTGCTCCTGCAACCATCTCAGCAGCTTCGCAGTGCTCATGGCTCTCTACGAGGTCGAGGTATCCTACTCACAGTCCACTTGGTCCCTCCAGTTTTACTGCCCCCAAAACAGCATACATTCACATTCACAGAAAGTCTACACAGCAGTTTTCAGACTGTTCATAACTTTTTCAGAAGTTATGAACAGTGAATTTGTTTATTTGTACCAATCGATAATGATATTACTACAAGATCTAAATACTGTTAAATTCTCCTAAAACTTCTAAAATTGTTCATATCGAGCTCAGCATGGATGTCACTAGTGCCACAAACGCTAACATTAATCTGATATTCAAACAGACTTCCCCTCCACAGTGTGATTAAGAGCTCTATTTGGCGATCAGAAACGGATGGTCAGAGGCGTACAGTTTATAGACATTAAAGGGGTGGCCAGTCCAGGCCTTAAAGGAGTGGCCAGTCCAGTCCAAGAATAAGCTTTGCGTCAGGCTTTGTGCCACCTTGCGCTGGGTGCATGATAGAGGCCTAAACCTCATTTCACTAAGCTAAGCCCTTCTCCATAAGTGATATGCAATTAAGTTATGAACTGGTGTTTGAACCTTATAAATGAGTTCTCTCTCTCTCTCTCCTGTGTGGGCAGGACACTTTTGAGCTGCTCCTGATGACCTGGGTGGGGCTGTCCCTGTCCATCGTGTGTCTCCTGGCCTGCGTCCTCACCTTCGCCTTCTGCCACTCCATCCAGTGCACACGCACCACCATCCACCTGCACCTCAGCCTCAGCCTCTTCATCGCCAGCCTCATCTTCCTTGTGGGCATCTCCCGCACCGAAAACCAGGTGAGCTAACCCACAGTGGAGTGGAGCAGAGGGAAGAGAAGGGAGAGAGGGACTGGGAGAGGGAGAGGGTGAGAGAGAGGGAGAGACTACTGAGACTAGAGCTAGGTGACTAAAGGTGAGCTTTAGTCTGGTGGACAGAGATGGAGAGAGAGAGAGAGAAAGAGAGAGAGAGGGAGAGGGAGAGAGAGAGAGAGGGAGAGACAGAGAGAGAGAGAGAAAGAGAGAGAGACTGCTGGTAGAGACTGTGGCAGGTAAAGGTGAGCTTTAGTCTGGTAGACAGAGATGGAGAGAGAGGTGGGGGGAAGGTATTACCATACCAGTATTTATGGTTTCTGAAAATGTATTACCATTGTCTTTGCAGCAGCAATAGGCAACACAAACATGCTCACACACACACACACAAATAATTACACACAAATGCATCCACACATACAGACCCAGACATACGTAGGCTGCTGTATATGAGTGCCCGGGGGCTGTGCCCTCTCTGAATGTGCGGTGTGTTTTTTGGTGGCAGACGGGCTGTGCGGTGGTGGCGGGGCTGCTGCACTTCTTCTACCTGTCTGTCTTCTGCTGGATGTGCCTGGAGGGCGTGCAGCTGTTCCGCATGGTGGTGCTGGTCTTCCACACCACACTGCGGACCCGCTACTTGATGGCGGCCGGCTACGGAGTCCCCGCGGTGATAGTGGCCATCTCGGCCGCGGCCTACCCCAAAGGATACGGCTCCGAGCGCCTGTGAGTGACCCAGTCTGTCTACAGCACCTTCCATAAGCTCATAAGATGATTTGATCTTTCTGTTATTTTATGTTCTTGAGGTAGTGACTTGATTTGGTCCCTCTACCTGCATGTGTGTGTGTGTGTGTGTGTGTGTGTGTGTGTATTTGTGTGTGTGGCTGATGTGTGTGTGTGTGTGTGTATTTGTGTGTGTGGCCGATGTGTGTGTGTGTGTATTTGTGTGTGTGGCTGATGTGTATGTGTGTGTGTGTGTATTTGTGTGTGTGGCCGATGTGTATGTGTGTGTATGTGTGTGTGTGCGTGTGTGTGTACCCTCAGGTGCTGGTTTGATGTGAGAAAAGACAACTTCATCTGGAGTTTCCTTGGCCCTGTCTGTGTCATCATTACTGTGAGTCCAGTAGAGTTTCATCACTGACTACATCATCATGTAGTCCAGTTTCAATAATACATTTAGTATGATTTTCATAGTTTCAAAGTTCATAATCCAGCAAAAATCAAAATGTTAATGTCACTTAATAGTCTGCATTGCAATTTTATCTCTCCTGCTCCTCCTCCTCTTCCTCCTCCTCCTCTTCCTCCTCCTCTTTCTCCTCCAGGCCAACGTCTTCTTCTTCCTGTTAACAGTCTACAAGCTGGCTGAGAAGTTCTCCAGTCTCAATCCTGATCTTAACAAACTGCGTAAAATTAAGTAAGTTCCTGTTCAGAATTGACTCAAGAACAACTCAGATTTTGATCGGGCTCATGTCTGGATCTAGAAGTGGACTTAGCCACTTCAGAGACTTTGAGAATTTCCCTACATAGGTTCTGGTATTAGTAAAAAACAAAAAAAAGTGACATCCACTTAATTGGGGGGGAATGTCACACGTGTGCCAATATCTCTTTGTCTCCCCCTACAGGACATTTACAATCACTGCAGTAGCTCAGCTTGCTGTGCTGGGCCTTATGTGGATCTTTGGCTGCTTCCAGTTCAACAACTCCACCATGGCCATGTCGTACCTCTTCACCTTCCTCAACTGCCTGCAAGGCGTGCTGATGTTTTGCATGCACTGTCTGCTCAACAAGCAGGTAAGAGCCTCTTCACTATGCAGAGCAGAGATCGGCCAATTATTTTATGCTGAGCACGGTCAGTGTGTCCGGAGCAGGCAACTCACACAGCGCTCTCTCGTCTTTTTCACCCTTAACAGGTGAGAGAGGAGTACGGCAGGTTCCTGTCCTGCGTCTGCGCTCCGCACAAGGCCAAGTATTCAGACTTCAGCTCAAACCAGTCCAAGTCTCAGGTATTCAGCCCATCACTATAACCATTCATTTTTAAGGGATCATGTTGAGGGGATTTTTTTTCATACACACATAAGACGTTACTGGGACAACACCAGCGGTGTAAACATAATAATAATAATAATAATAAAGCTTTATTTGTATAGCACCTTTCATACACAGAATGCAGCTCAAAGTGCTTTACATTTGAAGGATGTAACACAATAATAGTCAGTCAGTCATTATCAATCACTTTTCTTTGCTGTTTATGTTATACTCAGCAACATATCAAAAATATAGAAAATGACGTCATAAGACTGGCAGCCTTAACCCTCTTACCCCCCACAAACATGTATATGTTTTCCATGTGACTTTGCTCTAAGAGATGTATGAGTCTAAAAATGTAACTTGTATGCCATTACAGTGTTAGATGTTCTTACTAATATAGCTTTTGCTAGATGTTCTTACTGATATAGCTTTAAGTGTGAGAATATTTTGAGTGTTGTTGTGTGGAAATGGTGTTTGTCGTATGAGGATGTGGTTGGGCTCTTCCTGTTAATGATATTTGGTGTGATCCACAGTTGTCCAAGAGTGCCCAGAACACCGGAGAGTCCCAGATCTGAGAGCGCTATGGTCAGCAGTCCACTGGACTTTTTCCACTCAGGCAAAGCAACTGTATCACAAGTCTGTGCTAAATGAGAATGCATGCCTTTTTAAATGCACTTTTCTTCTTCTGTGATGTCATTCAATACAAATGTATTTTCATATTGCTATTGGTGCCTTGATGATCTGCTCAGGGTTAAGTTTTTAAGGGAGGTGGGTAGCCAAAATGTCTCCTGTCAAGCCAAAGACAAAGCCATAGATTTATCTCAGTCATTCTGTTTGTATCTATATCTTTTAAGAGCTATTTATTGTTTTGCTGTGTGTGAATTTGTGTGTATGGGGGGGTATCTGGTAATGTCATGTAAAAATAAGCTTTACATTGGATCTGAATTGCTGTACATTTTCTGTTGTTAAAGGAACACGTCAACTTCTTGGGAAATAGTATTATTTGCCGTCTACCCCAAAGTTAGGTTGCAAGCACAGAGAAGAGAAGAATAGAATAGAATAGAATAGAATAGCAGCTTTATTTGTCATTGCATAAAATACAGAGTATCAACACAACGAAATTCAAGTTGCCACTCTTGGTCAGTGCTTTTTTAAAAGAGCAATAAATAATTCATAAATAAATAGGTAAACATACAGAAAAAACATCCCCAATATGCCCTGCCCTCTCTCTTACTCTCATACACACTCTCATCCACCCAGCCCCAAACGCAGCACAACATTTACACACAAAAATACCCTCCAAACCCTCCCAGACAGAACACCCTCCAGCACACATGAGTAAAATAGCCGCAGCCTAATAGCAGGAAAAGTGCCTAGTGCATAGGTGCACAGAATGCAATATTGTCCAGAGGTGTTTGAGGTTGATCATGGCAGGGGAGGGGAAGATTGGGGGGTGGCCACAGTTGCCAGAGGGTTTTTTGGTTTAGTGAACGTATGGCCCAGGGGAAGAAACTGTTGATTAGTCTGGCGCTGCGTGCATTTATAGACCTGAAACGGCTGCCAGAGGGAAGCAGGTTGAACAGGTGGTGGGCAGGGTGGGCAGAGTCCTTGAAAATGGATCTGGACCTGTTGAAGCAGCGGGAGTCGGCGACCTCATCCAGGGAGGGCAGAGGGCAGCCTATGATCTTTTGGGCTGTGCCTATGATCCTCTGCAGAGCCTTCCTGTCTGCAGCCGAGCAACCCGCATACCAAGCTGTGATGCAAAAGGTGAGTATGCTTTCAATGATAGACTGGTAGAAGGACACCAGCAGCTTCTGTTCGAGGTGTTTTTTCCTGAGAATTCTTAGGAAGTGTAGTCGCTGTTGGGCCTTCTTAGTTATTGCTTTGGTGTTGATGGAGCAGGTGAGATCTTCGGAGATGTGTACCCCTAGGAATTTGAATGATGACACCCTTTCCACGCAGTCGCCGTTCAGGTGGAGAGGGGCAAGTGCAGTGCGGTTGCATCTGAAGTCTATAATGATCTCCTTAGTCTTTGAAGTGTTGAGAAGTAGCTTGTTGGCTGAGCACCAAGCTGAGAGTTTCTGGACCTCAGCTCTGTACTCAGACTCATCACCGCCTGAAATGAGACCGACCACAGTGGTGCCGTCGGCAAATTTTATGATGAGCTTGGAGGGGTGGGAAGGAGAGCAGTCCGATGTGTAAAGTGTATACAGTAGTGGGCTCAACACACAGCCTTGGGGGGAGCCAGTGCTGAGTGTGAGTGGGGGGGAAGATGGTGGCTCACTTGTTGTGGTCTGTTGGAGAGGAAGTCTTTAATCCAAGCGCAGGTAGAGGGAGGGAGGTGTAGGTCAAGAAGTTTTTTAATCAAAATGTCCGGGATTATTGTGTTAAAGGCTGAGCTGAATCTATGAAGAGTAGGATATGTGTCCTCCAATCTAACTTTGTAGACTGCAAACAAACACATTTCCCAATGAGTTGGCGTGTTCTTTTAACCAGTGTGTTTGTGTGTACTGAAGACAATTGATGTTTTTATGTCAAGTTGTACGTATATTGTAAGAATTATCAACTGCTTTCAAGTTTGTATAAATGAGATATCTAAATAAACACTTTAAAACAATACAATGCAGTTATTTTATCTCAATATAATGACTTCAAACTGTTGCTACACCATTGATACGGACAGTGTTGGAAAGGCTACTTTTAAAATGTATCTCATAGTTTACTGCATGCCTTATTTTGTACTGTATTCCAATAGATTATTCAAAGTGAGTAACATATTCTGTATACTTTGGATTACATGAGCATTCTATTTTAGTAAACCGTATATGAGATTATGTGAAGCTGTAAGCCCCATAGATAATGTCAACAACAACCCACGACCCTGCTTTACAGTGAGGATGGATCGATTTATTAGGCCTTTGTGCTATGAAACCCAATGTTTTGTCTGCAGGTAAAAAAAACTACCAAGTCTAAGCTTTCCAAAACAAAGTAGAAAGATTTTTAATTACATTAATTTCATAAAAGCACAATGAGGATTAAAATGCCTTGATGCAGAACAATCTTTTAAAGAAATGAGAACCTGTACAGGCCTAAAACATGATGCTGGCTATGCCCAACCCTACAACCAAACAAACTACATTCTAGACTCCTGAGAATGTTTTCATTCAGGTTATCAATTAAAACAGACTAAAAGAGAAAGATGCCACCTAAAAATGGGGCGACGTTCACACAGGACGGCTCTCACTGGGACTTTATTCTGGTGTTAAAAACACAAAATATTAGCCTGGGTGCCATTCCGAACTTAGTCCCGCCCACAACATTTGAGGTCGGGAAGTTTGGTCTGGCATTGCTCCATTGTGGAGCAAGTATGCTCGCCCTAGATCAGGCGGACCAATCAAATTGGGCTTTACGATGATGAACAGGTGAGCAACAGCGCCTGGTCTATCACATCATCTGAGCACGCAAGCTTAGATTAGGCTTATGTTTGAAACAAAAACGCTGTGGCTAGAAGGATACATGGCTTTTATGACCCCGTATGGAAAATGCATATTATTTAATGAGGTTTTATCTCTGAAAACGATTATTTCTGAAAGCGTTGGCCAAAGTTGAGATGTGGGAAAACTCGTGGTTTCACTTTCATCAAGGGAAAACAGCGCTGTTGCATTGCGACATGTTCCCTCGTTCGTTTGAAATCTCTGGTTGACCACCTGTTCGAGGGATTTGCGACAGCCTTTCCCAGCTGTTTAACATGTTTGTAGCATATCAGTGTTCAACAGAATTATTTTTAAAAACGGAGGGGATATAGGCTATCCGTTTTTTCCTAATAGCCTACCCGTATCTCTTAGATTTCGCTAATGAGTGTTGTAGGCTAGGAGTTATTGACGGCACTAACTTTTACAAAAGACCAGAAAACTGTGGAGAAGAAGGATGGTTCGTGTGAGTAGTAATTATCCTGAACTATCTGTCAAAATAAGCCCCGCCCCCTGAAACGTCATAAATCACGTCATAACCACGCCTCCTTTTTATGCAAATTAGCCACGTGGTTGTCACCACGTGTTGTTTGTTATTGTTATTGTTTTGTGAGTCATGTGACAGTCATGTGACTGGTGTCAAACCCCTGGGCGGCCATATTGGATGTAAAGTCATGTGACAGTCATGTGTCTGTTGTCAAACAATGCCACGCCCCCCTTGGCATCCATATTGGATGTAGTGTCATGTGACAGACATGTGACTGATGTCAAACCCCCAAGGGCCATATTGGCCCCAAACCCATATGTGTGTTTTGTTGTTATTATTATGTGTTATGTGATAAACTTTGTATGAAATGTATAGGAGTGTTAATAGCTGGAAATAAACTTATAGTATGCTACTAGCATAGCCAATAACCTGTTTAGCATGTTGTTAGTGGTTTTGGTTGAAAAATGTGTTAGCTAGGCGCTCACGCATTGTGATGTAACCTTTATAACTGAAATCATGGAGGTCTTAGGTGACGAAAATGATAGTCTATGATCCCCCTACTTTGTAGGGGTGGTGTTTTGTCCGGGCATGTCTCTGAGTGTATTGTTTGAGACCCCTTTCATGTGGGGGGTCTGCCTACTACTACATTACACTAGTGCTGATAACATTGTAAAAAGAACTGAATGGTTTGTCAGAGTTTCTGGTTGGTTTTATGATCGAATCTAAAATGTATTTCACTTTCATATTTATTCTTCTATTTTTATTTTGTAGCACCATCCATGATCTAGCTGGTCACTGTGTTATCAGCCTCGAAACATCTGGTCTCTTGTAAGCTGGCTAAAGCGATTTTGGGGCGGCCTTCGGGGGATCTGAATTAGATGCTGCGACAAGCAGTAAATCTACATCTGGTACAGAACCAGGCCGGGTGGGTGTCCGGGAGAATCGGGAGAATTCCCGGTGGGCCGCTTCACTTTTGGGCGGTCGAGGAAAAATATTGGCATTTGTCCGTTAATCTATCTTCTCTTAAAGTTGGCTACACACGTTAGCATTCTATACCTAACACCGCAGCCTCTGCATGCGTTGTTCTCCCCCCCAAGAAGAGTTAATTTGGTTGGGTCCATATAGCCCGTCTTTCCCAAAAAGTTTTCTCAGATACCAGCCGGGCCGGACCTACCGTGAGTGATATAAGCGTCAGGGGAGGATGGATGGTAGAAAGATGCCATGAGGGACTGAAAAGGCCAGGTAAAAAAGACGAAAAGTATTGGAAATGCTGCCAAATGTGCCATGCTTCAAATTTTTTGAAGAGGACAGACATAAGTGGCAACTGGTAAAGAGAGATAGCCATGATTATAACATCGTGAATTGGGCTAATAACCTACTGAGCGTTGTAGCGTTGTCAACCTATTAAGCAAGTAATATAATGAATTAAAATATTAGCATTTTGGTATCATCAATATGGCTATTCATAGACTTTGCAAATATTATGCAAATATTGATAACAAAACTCAAGCTTGATCTGTGTATGCAGTAGCCTATAGGCCTAAAAACAAAAGTAGCCTGAGCAGCAGATCAGCCAGTCCCCATAATGATGAGCCCGAAATGAACTATGACTATAGGGACAAGTAGAAAGGATAATTAACCATATGAATTAAGAGTTATTTTATGGAAGAAAGAACTGTATATGACAGCAGTAGGCTACATGATCAACCTATATGGCTTGTTTGCTCAGAAGTGGGTGTAGTAAAGGAGCAAATCACCAAACAACAACATGATAGCTGACCCATGCAGAAAAAACATGTAAACAATACAGTAGTTCAATATGCCTCTTAGTGGAATTGTGGGATACATTTCAAATGCTTTATTTCTTCCTTCCTGTCAACCTATCCTTGTGGAATAGTGGAATATTAGCCTATAATAAAAACTACAGGATAGTAAGAGCTGAAATGATGCCTTTTTTTTTTATCCAATTTCCACCACCACTAAAAAAAGGGGCAGGTCTTAGGCCTGAAACTTCTG
>NC_063194.1:3052619-3172619 GCF_017589495.1 Alosa alosa
TGTGTTGGTATGTTAGTGTGTTTGTGAAGGTATTTGTGTGTGTGTTAGCGTGTTTGTGTCTGTATATCTGTGTGTGTGTGTGTGTTGGTATGTTTGGCCTCCCTTGTCTGTCTCCGGGCCTGGCTTGGCTCCCCTGCTGTCCGTCCCTGTAGACGCTAAGAGGAAGTCTGGCCTGCCGGGTGTCCTTGGGAGCTCCTGACAGCCCTGACAGCACTCAGCCATAAACTCCAGCCTGGACATCGTCTATGGGAGGATCCCACACACTCACTCACTTTCTCTCACTCACTTTCTCTCACTCACTTTCACTCTCTCACTCTCACTCTCACTCTCTTTTTCCATGACCATTCAGCTGTCGCACATTCAGGCAGGCTCCTCGGCACCAACTCAGAACACATCACTGAGAACACTGCACCTAAAAGAGACGGGTTGCGCTCACACTTGGTCTGCTGAAGTGCAGGCCAGTGGGTAGATAAACGCCAACTTAATTAGTATTGCATGACGATACTATAAAGGTTTTGCAATAGCCTGAAATTAAGAATGTTACATCACCCCATTTGATTAGTACGGAATGTTGTTTTAATCAGGTTTTTAATAAAAGCCATATTTGTTTGAGAATTTCCATGTTTTCTGAGAAGTTCCATGTTCTGTCATCAAGGCCTGTTCTGTTACTTCTACTCCTGATATTTAAGGCTCTTTCAGTCCCTGGTGTCCACAGGGACACAGGAAGTGGTATGCTCATCAGTGCACATTTGCACGCGTCGGAGAACGGCGCTATTGACTTGCGGTCTCAATTGTTGGGAGGCACACGACACCCCCTGCCTGCGGCGTTGATGACGCAATTCTCGTCACGCGCAGGACTAATATACCAGGCCTATTAGGCTGGACACAGAGGCTAATGACCTAACCCTCTTAGCGGTGATGAGGCGCTCTGAGGCTCGAGCCCGAGCTGGTTGTGTTGCTTGGGCAGGTTTAATGGGCTCGGTGGCCTCAGATGGAGTCTGTGTAATGGGCTAACTCAGTAAGACCGTGGAAGTTAATGGGCCTCTTTGGAGATGTGTAGGCTGCTTGTAGAGTTTGTGCTCAAGCTCTTGTTTGTGTGTGGATGGAGGAGGGACGGAGACTCGGGCGGCGGCTTCATATGTGGGAACTGCTGTCAGATGACTCTGTTGTGGATGGATGGATGGATGGGTGGATGGGTGGATGGATGGGTAAGAGGGTGGGAGAGACATGTACACTAGTGATGAGTACTGGCCATATCCCATTTCTCCTACTTGTAGACTCACAAACGCATACACACTCTGCCTGCTTTTTCCCTCCCCGGTGGAAGGGTTATTGGGAGGGGGGGGGCGTATATGAAGGATATTGATGTGCTATAAGTCACTTGGCAAAATGGTCACAAAGCAAGTGAGGAATTTGAGAATATGGTGTACTGTACTCACTCAAAGGTGTGTGTGTGTGTGTGTGTGTGTGTGTACGTAATTCTACTAATCTAATCACACACTCACACACCGGATGTGCTGTAAAGTGACTTGGCTGAGTGACGTGAGGGATTTGAGAATAATGATAGACCCACACACACGCATATACACACACACATTCACACACACCTAGATAAACCCAAATCGGCAGTATCGACTAGCGGGTGTTCCAGGAAAAGTGAGTGCTGCAGAGCTTGTTGCTCCCAGGTGAGTTGCATGCAGCACAGTGCAGCAGCAGCACTGAGCCCTGCAGTGTATCACACATGAGTCATGCTGCAGAGAGAGAAAGAGAGAGAGAGAGAGAGATCAAAGTAATGAGAGAGTGAGGCAGAGAGGAGGGGTGAAATGATGGGAGTGATGGAAACTAATGAGTATCAATGGCAGCTGGCAGCACACTGACTGACCCAGCAGGTTGTGGGTTCACTAAGAGTAGCTGAATGTTCAGCCCACAGCCAGAGGGGCCTGTGTGTCAGTCTGTTACAGGTTGGACAGTGGTCACATCTCTTTCTCCTGTTCCTGTAGATTTTACAGTCTATTTGGTGTCACCCAGTCAGTCTGTCTCCCACACTCCCTCCCTCCCTCCCTCTCTCTCTTTCTTTTTCTCCCACACACACAGTCACACACCCACATTCATTTTCCTCTAAATGAGAGTCAGTCCCTGGAGACCTCTGATGCGTTATGTGGGTTGTGGGTGTACCGCACGCCTGCCGTTGCCGTGCCAACGTTCCGGCTCGGCGTGTTCCAGCCTGGGCCCGCTGTGCCACCTGGCCAGCTCCAGACGTCGGCACCGGTTCCGATGTGCCCACTGTTCCATTAAGCTGACTAGCCCGCTGGGCCCTGATGTCTGTAGCGATGGTGACTGGGTCGGGTCGACTTTGTTCTAACTGCGTCTACTCTCCTTCTGTGTGTGTGTGTGTGTGTGTGTGTGTGTGTGTGTGTGTGTCACCCTCTTCCTTCTCCCTCCCCTTGTGTCTGCTGCAGAGTGCCCACTTGGCACTGATGGACGCGCTGATGGCGGTGGGTGCCATGGAGACGGTGAGCACTGCACGGACGAGAGGAGCGGAGCTGCTGGAGGCAGGAGGAGGAGGAAGCAGCGGCTGGGAGGAGCCCCTACTCCAGTGGGTCAACAGGGTAGGTCCAGCAGCTGGGAGCGGCACACTGCTCGTGTGTGTGTGTGTAGATTTCATTAGGGCAAGGGTAGGGCTAGTGTTTGTCAAAGCAGAGGAGGGGGATCAATGCTTTATTACAATAGACCTGCAGGCTCATTTTTCCACATGTGTTTACGTGCTGTGTGTGTGTGTGTGTGTGTGTGTGTGTGTGTGTGTGTGTGTGTGTGTGTCTTGCTTGCTTGCTTCCAGTTGAATCAGAAGCTGAAGGAACACACAGAGGGAGTGCTGAGTTCAGACACCAGCTCAGACCCACAGCCCGTCCAGCCCTCTGTAAGCACACACACACACACATTTGTGTATATATATATATACTTTTAATTAACAGTATTCATAAAATAATACAATTCTTAAATGTGCAAGCTAAGATATCCATTAGTGCCAATCAGCTGCTTGCCTATATGCGTGCGTACACACACACGCGCGCTATTCCTGCAAGTCAGTATCTCTCTTTTCCTCTTACATTCCCTCCGCAATCTTTTCTCCGCCACCATGGCCTTTAATGTCTGTCCCCTCCTCTCTCCCTGTCTCTTCCCTACTTCCTGTCTCTTCTCCCTCTCTTTCCTCTCTTTTGCCTCTCTCCTTCGCTCCTCTCTAACAGTGTCCCACCCGCTGGTACTGGAAACTTGTTCCTGTAAGTGTCTCTCTCGTGCTTTCCGCCCTCTCGTCCTCTTTTCTCCCTCATAATTCCTCCTCCTCCATTTCCTGTCCCATTCTAAGGCCCCCTCTTGTCCTCTATCGCCCCCTGCTGGTGCTGAGTGCCACTGCTGCTGTGGCTTGCTGGGATTGCTTAGAGCTGTGTGCCTCCCCCCCACACTCATCCACCCCCTACTCTGCTGAAGCTCTGGCATGAGCCTGCGTTGGGTGGGTTCCTCTGCCTGAGGGGGAGAGCCCCCCCTCTGTCAGGTCAGAAATCTTATACGGTCCAGTGGGGGCGGCTGAGTGGTCGGCTCAGAGGAAGAGCTGTGGACATGAGTGAGTATGTGAAGCGTTACAATTCTAAGCGCACAGCTTGGCTTGAACCAAACCCCAGGGTTGTTCTTCCTCACCCCCACCTTTTCACTCCAACTCCTATTTTTGTTTTTTTTCTGTGGAACACCGTGGAATGTTGGACTGATTCGGGAAACGGAGACTATCCCAGTGAGACAGGTGAAAAATGGAGTTGGTTTATTTGCCAGCAACAAACAAAGCAACAGACATTTTCTTTAGTTTGGGTTTTGGACTGGATCTGTTCAATTCAGAGTACTCACAGATGGTTTAGCCAAGCGCGTTGATCCACTGCTATCATTTTATGAGGACAAAGGCAGGGATCTCAGAAAGCCAGCAACATCAGAAGTCCTCACCTTTTAAGTGGATTGTCATGATGAGTGAGTGTGAGTGTGAGTGTTGTGCGTGTGTATCAGGTGAGGGGCGTTCATACAACTGCCTCTGTTCAGCGCTCTGACCTGTCTGAAGTCTCGCCCTGCTCTCTCCTGGGACCTGGCTGTCCTAGTTTCCCTACCCACAATACTCTTGCTGTTACTGCCTCCACCCTATCACACACACACACTCTCTCTCTCCCATTACCTACACTACTTTCTCAGAAAGTATTGTCGCCTGTGCGTCTCTGTGTGACTGCCTTGTTCATGAAGTCTTTCATTCCTTCCTCGCCCTCTAAAGGGTTCTGCCTCACTAGCCACTCGACCCACGTTGTTTGCATGTGCATCACATGTAAATATTTGTTTTTTTGGTCACGTGCCGCCTGCAATACCAGTTCAACCAGTCTTGGCTCCAAACATTCTGTCTGGCTTGTTTTTTACCTCATTGATGGATTAATTAGAAATTAATTTGCCTGAATGGGGGTGTGCGGGGTGGGGGTCGGGATGGGCTTGATCCTTTTGTTAGGGTCTGATCTGCGGATTGTAACACGTGCACAAACCCCCCCCCCTCCCTTCTCCAGACGCGGTACAGGAAGGATAGACAGAAGAAGCCCTGCTTCCCGCTGGTGAACGAGGTGAAGGACTTGAGCAGCGGCTGTGCCATCGGCGCGGTTATCCACTACTACTGCCCGGACCTGCCTCTGGAGGGTAAAGGCTCTTATCTCCCCCCAGCCAGCCTGCCAGCCAGACCCCCAACCCCCATCACATCTACCCCACCCTCTCCTCTGCCCCTGCCCCTGCTGCCGTACCCACCCTTATCTACCTGCCCCTCCCCCCATTGCTGCTCTGATCCTACACTGTCTAACTGCCTTCTCTATTATTAATGCTGACCCGACCACTGGGAAAGCACTTGCATTCCTCGACATACTCACCCTCTCTCTCTCTCTCTCTCTCTCTCTCTCTCTCTCTCTCTCTCTCTCTCTCTCTCTCTCTCTCTCTCTCTCTCTCTCTCTCTCTCTCTCTCTCTCTCTCTCTTTCTCTTTCTCTTTCCCTGTCTGTCTGTCTGTCTGTCTTTCTGTGTGTGTGACCTGCTTTCAGAGGTGTGTCTGAAGGAGTCCATGTCGGTGGCTGACAGCCTCTACAACCTGCAGCTGATCCGTGAGTTCTGTGAGCGCTGTCTGCGCAGCTGCTGCCACCTGGGGCTGGAGGACCTACTCTATGCCCCACCCCAGCTACAGGTACGTACACGCACACGCACATACACACACACACACACGCGTATTCACACACACACACACACACACACACACACACTCATACATACATACAGACCTGCAGGCTTATTTTTTCAAAATGTGTTTACATTGTTGTGTGTTGAATGCCATCAATAATAGGCAAGTTCAAAATGGCTGCTGTTGTTATTTGTTTTTATATGATATTTCTAAAATCTATTTATTAAGTATTTAATAAGTATTTCTTGCCTGGATTTCTTTGTGATCTGGTTGGCATGTCCTCCTCTGTGCCATCAGAAATGTCACACATCACTGTGCCATCTTTGCTACTGTGGAACACCAGTGCATGTGTATTGTTGCCTCTGCTTTGCAGGTGAACATCTCAAGCTTTCTGGCAGAGCTCTTATGGTGGTTTGAGATCCAGAAACCAGAGTTTGTTCAGCCCCTGCAGGCAATGGAGTCGGCCGGTAAGTGTGTAGGCCAAGACATTTGATATGTGCCGCAATTGTATGATGTCATGGCAGGCAGTAAATCCTTATTATTAAAGACTCGTGTTTCGCAGATGGTCCAGGGAAAACTGATGGTGGGACATCCAGTGGGAACAGGTACGCATCAGTCTAATTGGAAACACTTGTTTCTCTGAAAGAATCCTGACTGGGATTATTACGTGTCTGTAGATACATTTCCATATTTGCCTGTTGGATATGGTTGTGGTGGCAGGCTGTTTCAGTTGATGTCATCTCTACTTGTCCTCTGTTGCAGCTCTCCCTCCCTGTTCAAGAAGCCCTTTCTGCCCATCTCCTCCCCCGTGTCACCGGTGCCAGGTGAGCCAAACGTCATGCCGCCACCCCATCAGCAGACTCCCTGCCCCCTCCCTGTCTGTGTCTGTCTATTGTGTTGGTGTAGACCTGAGCCAGTTGTGTGTGGCTCTATTACCCAGTTTAGGGATCTGTGAATCATTTGTTGTCATTTGATTTTTTTTTTTTTTTTGGTTTGCTTGCTTTGACACATCGTGTTGTTTGTTGAATCATTTTGGTGTATTTACATTTCTGTGTGTGTCTCTGTCTGTCTGTGTGTGTGTCTGTATGTCTGTTGGTGCGTGGCTGTGTGCATCTGTCTTTGTGTGTGTGTCCTCATCAGGCTCTCTTACTCAGTCTACCTCAATGTCTCATGTAGAAGCTGTTGGAAGATCGTGGACAAAGAAACCAATCAGGTAAGAACAGCCTCTGGCTCTCATCATAATGGTCACTTTGTACAAGAGCCACTGTGTGTTTACGATGCTTCACTGAATTATTAGCATTTGTTCCTTCATTCTGAATTGTAAAGTTTAATTCATTAATAAATGAATGGAACTTTCTCTTTTCCTGTCTCTTTTCTCTGTGCCTCCCTGCCTCCTCTTATCTCTTTCCCTCCACCTCTTTTTTTTGTTTTCTCTCTCCTTCCTCTTCTCTTTCTTGTTCTCCTCTTTCTTGTCCTCTCTTTTCCCCTCTCCCTCTTTTTCTTGTCCTCTTTCCCTCCCCCCTCTCTCACCCTTTCTTTCTTGTTCTCTCTTTCTCTCCCCCTCTCTCTTTCTTGTCCTCTCTCTCTTGTTCTCTCTTTCCCTCCCCCTCTTTTTCTTGTCCTCTCCAGCCGTCCCCTGTCCGCTGTGTCCTTCAGCATCCCCTTCGGTCTGGACAGCGACGTGGACGTAGTCATGGGCAAGTCGGTGGGCAGCGCCATCACCCGCTCGGTCAGCTCCGACAACCTGAACCCGACCAATCAGGGCCTGACGCGGGCGCCCTACACCCCGCCCGAGGACCTCACATGTCACATGCTGGGCAAATTAGCCCGTATGGCAGCTTCTTACCCAGACCTCCCTGCGGGCCTCGCCCATGCGCCCGTGCCTGCTAGCCGAGGAGAACGGGCTGGATGAGCTGGACGCGGAGGGGGAAGCCGAGGCGGGCGAGCTGCCCACCATCGAGGAAGCGCTGCAGATCATCCACAACCAGGGCAAGATGGAGCCGCGGCTGCACCCAGATGGCGCGCCCGACGGCTTCTACCTGCACTCGCCGGACGAGCCGGCCAACGTGCGCCACAACGGGAGCCCTGCTGCACTGAGCTGCTCTGCCCCCTCTTCGAGGCGTGCTTCCACCGACCCCGAGAGAGCCCCCGCAGACCCCCGGCCCGGCGTCTTAGATCTCGTACCCGCCACGTCGGCGGAGGGGCTCAGCGCGTGCTGATGACTTCGGGTACTGCTTGGCCCGGCGGCAAGCGTGGACTTCGGGCCTACCGGAGGACCTGCCCAGGACTGCCCTCCAGCCCGGCCACGCCTCTCAAGCCCGGCCGGGCTTAGCGGCAGTGGGGGTGACCAGACGCCCGACAGCGGCGTCCGCATGACCAGCTTCGCCGAAAGGAAGAAGAAGCTGCTGACCCCCTCACCTCAGGAGCCTGACGCTGACCGCTCCGCTGCCGCCCCGACCCGGCGGCCCGATCCACCTCTAACATGACCCGCATTGAAAACGGAAACGAGCCCCGTAGAAAGAACCGGCGTGACCACGAGATGTGGGCTGGGCCCGTCTGGGAAGCGCCAAGACCATGAGGCCACAAGAAGAAGCGCATCGAGGCCATCTTCGCCAAGCACCGTCAGCAGCTGGGCAAGAGCGCCTTCCTGCAACTGAAGAAGGACCGGGAGGGAGAGGGGGAGGACGGCACCAAGGGGGAGGTCAGCGCATCCTCCACAGAGGAGGACCTGAGCCGCCTGTCGTCCTGCGCTGAGCCCCCACAGCGGCCCCTGGTGGAGCAGGACGGTAATGCAAAAGCGCCGCCGGCCGCTAAGGAGAGGGGAGGCTGGGAGAGGCGCAGCCACGGCATGGCTCTTGCCCGTGACCAAGCTGAACGCGGCGCTCACCTCGCTGCAGAGCGACATGCAGCGGCTGGCGCAGCAGCAAAACCAGCTGATGCACAAGAAGCAGACGCCCGCTGGCGGCGCCCAGGCCTGGGTCATCCCCCCGAGTCCCAGGTCTCCCGGCCAGCGCCATCGCAGCGTGTCTCGTGAGCCACCCGCGACTCCCCACCGACCCTCGTCCTCCCCCTCACCGTCGCGGAGGCTGACCCTCCACGCCACCCCGCCCAAGTCCCCAGCAGCCCACCGCCGGGCACAGTCTGCGCCGCCCAAGAGCCCCAAGCACCACCAACAGCAGCACCACCACACGTCGCGGCCGGCTGACCTCAAGGTCCCGGTCTCCACCCGCGTCATCGTGGCTCCCCAGAGCGTGGACAACATCCCGCACCTGCGCCGCGTCTCGCCGTGGCAGTGCCGTGACCAGAGCTCCTTGTCTTTCAACATCGGTCAGCCGGCCTCTGCCGCGCTCCCGCCCGCTGACGCCACGTCCACCCCTTCCCGTGGACCCACACCTACTCCCTCCGTGCTTCACATACGCACGCCCTATGCCCTGGACGTCGACGATGCGGCCTCGGACGTCGGCTCGGCAGTGGGGGACCACGGCGGTGTCTTCAGCCTGGAGCTGGACGGTGCCTCCACGCCGGGTGCCGCCGGACGGAGGGATCACGCGCCGCTGACGGGAGGCAGCAGCTCTGGCGCACCATCCGAGTGTTCGTTCGAGAGCGACGTGCCCGCTGCCGCCTTCAATGGCAAGCGCAGCAGCCTGATCGAGATCTCACTGTCGGCACTGGAGGGGCCAGAGGACGAGGCTGACCAGGCCAATGACCCCTTCTCCGACTCCATGAGCGACCAGACCGAGCCCGAGGTCAAGCCCGGGGTCGGCTTCTTCTTCAAGGTCAGTGGACTGAAAGCAGTTTTTAGTGTTTGTTCCTGTATGTGTTTGTCTATGTTGTAATGCGGTTATGTGTAACCGTGTGTATTGTTCCCCCGCAGCAGGACGAGGCCCGGCCGGAGGATGAGATGGCCCAGCGGCGCGCCGCACTGTTGGAGAAACAGCAGAAGAGAGCCGAGGAGATAAAGAAACGCAGACTGGAGCAGGAGAGAGAGAGGGAGGCCAGGTGAGGCAGACACACACACACACACACACACACACACACACACACACACACACACACACACTGCAGGACTTTAGAAACTATCATAATATTTGTACAGTCTACTCTGATGCTCAGCTAGAGGATATGATGTTAATGGCATTGATGAAATCTGTTTTTATGGATACTTTCCCCTTTGAGGTCTCTATTGTAGTGTTGTCTTTAGAAGTTTATTAAAAAAGCATTTTTTTTTTTATTCAAGGCTCTCAAAAGTTGTGCATCTGCTAACACAGGATGTATCTATAAAACCTTTGCTGAGAACTTTTGTAGTCTGATCATTAGCTACACAGCAGGGTGTCAGACTGTCACCATATGTTGCTCTTAGTGAGCCCCAGATAGCTACGCTTTCTCATCACAGCTAATTTTTGTTGTCATCTTCTAGCCGGTCGGCATCAGGAGACGAGCTCCGACCGCAGACGCCAAGCACCCCTCCTCCTCCACGCAGCCCCTCGGCCGAGCGCACGCGGCAGCGGCGCGACGTCTTCACAAGGGAGGAGTACGAGCGGCGGCATCAGCTGAAGATCATGGAGGACCTGGGCAAGGTGCTGCGGCAGAAGCCCACCACCGTGCGCGGCGTCAAGAAGCAGCGCCCCAAGACCGTGTTCCACGACGACTCGGCCCTCTCCCGCAGCCCTGCCAAAGGCCTTCTGGGTACGTTGCTATGCTAGGCTACGCTAGGCTATTCTATGCTATGCTATCTGTCCTGTTCTGCCACAGTTTCTGTAGAGTTATGTTTTCAGTAATCATGTTAAATGTATTATACCTCTTTTCTTCTACCTGTAGGCTCCAGGTTGAACAAAGTCTACTCTCATTCCACTATGAACCTGTCCTCTATGGCTAATGACAGTGGGACTCTGACAATCAGGAAGTCTCCCAGGTGGGTGTAACAGCATCCAGCGCAGTTGAGCGAATATCGGATAGCTACATTTGTCAACCCTTGTTAAACCGATCTTTCGGCTTTCTTCTTTTTCTTTTCCTCAGTCGTTCCCACTCGCCGTCAAGGCTGATGTCACCGGGTCGACTGTCGACCCATAACGGAGATCGGGACTGGGAGAACGCCTCCACCATTTCATCCCCTGCCTCCATTCCAGAGTATACAGGTGCTTTCTCCTTTGCACAGTGCTTATTTCTCCTTTGCAGTGCTTATTCATGTCTTTTTTTTTTTTAAAGGAACTGTCGTCCGATAGTTGAACAGAAGTTAAAAGCTGACGTACGAACCATGATAAATGTGTGTCATTGAAATTAGAGATATACTGTATATGGTATATCTCTAATTTGTGAAATGAAAGTCTCACACACACACTTAATCAGTCTTTAGGAAATAGATGCTCACTGTCAAAATGTCATAAAAATATTTACAGATGGATTGATAAAAGTGAAACTAGCCTTTATTGTAAATCAATAAACTTTATGTTGCATGCCAGGCCCCAAACTGTACAAGGAGCCCAGTTTCAAGTCCAACAAGTTCATCATCCACAACGCCATCTCCCGCTGTTGCCTAGCAGGCAAGGTCAACGAACCTCAGAAAAACAAGATAGTGGAGGTGAGAAACCGGCCAGTCTGTGACCTCTTTGATTTGGTCTTTACACTCAAACACACGTTCCCTGGTATTGTCCTTCCCCTAGCCCTTATAGCCGACCTTTCACCTTTCCCTGCCACTCTCTTGTGCATTTAAAAAGAAAATATGACCCCTCCTAATTCATCTGTCCAGAGAGAGTGCATAGGATCCCACCATTAAAATCTTAATTCTGTCCATGTCCCACGTCGTCCATCTTGGCTCAACCAGTTTCTTTTCTCCACTTCTTCACTCTCCCTTTTCTCCCAAACAAACACATCTACAATGGCCTGTTTTTTTCACTTGGTCCATCTCTGTTTTTATTGTATTATTTTTTTATACTTTATTTTAGTTAATTTCATTCATTCTTAAGGCCATTTATACTTTGATACTTGTGCAACACATTCTTTTCAAGTGTTTTTTTCTCCTTATGCACACCTGTGTCTATCTGTAGATTTATGGTAAAAAACGAAATATATATATCCATCTTTGTTTGTAACCTCCTCACATACCTACCCTGTCCCTCCTCCTCACAGGAAATGGAGAAGTGCAGCGCCAACCACTTCCTGATTCTGTTCCGGGACAACAGCTGCCAGTTCCGGGCGGTCTACACCATGAACCCGGAGACGGAAGAGATGGTGCGGCTGACGGGCATCGGCCCGCGCGTGGTCAGCCCCGCCATGGTGGAATCCATTTTCAAGTACAGCTCCGACCGCAAGCAGTTCACCGCCATCCCGTCCAAGACCATGTCCATGAGCGTGGACGCCTTCACCATCCCCGGCCATCTGTGGCAGAGCAAGCGCCCAGGAACCCCCAAGAAGCCCAGCACCCCCAAGTAAAGATGTCCCTCGCCACCTGGGCTCCCCTCTATTCAGCCCCCCTAGCACCACGCCAACACCACCCCAAAACCCCCAACCCCCCCAACTCCCCATCCTCTGCTCCTGACATTCTCCAAAAGGTGGATCTCTCTCTCTCTCTCTCTCTCTCTCTCTCTCTCTCTCTCTCTCTCTCTCTCTCTCTCTCTCTCTCTCTCCAGTGAGGAAGAGGAGGGTGTGCTCGTGCTGGTGAAGGGGTGGGAAGAGGGCGGTGGTCACCTGAAGTCCTAGACAACTCGAAGAAAAAACTGTGTCATCCCTGGCCTTTTTGTACATGGGCTACAGCACCCCCTGCTGCTGTGCTCAGGGCATTGCAGGCCAGGCTCACTGAGGGGCAGAAATGCAGGCCTCACACACATGGGGCCACACCCATGTAGGAACATCCAAAAATGAAGGCGATGAAATGATTGTGCAGACGACAAAACAAATGTCAAGATGTCAAATTGTTGAATGAAAAAAATAAGTAACCATGTCCAAATGCATCCTGGGATGGACTGGGCTGGACATGTCTCTCTTGACTTAGTGTAAGGGCTTTGACAGGCCCTAGTTGCCATGTCTCCTCCTGTCTTAATCTCCACACCCTCCCTCAGCACAGGACGCTTTGAGTGGCACCAGGCTGCGGTCCACTGCCACGATCCGGACAAGCTGGGGAGACCTCTCATCTGTCACTTCCTCTCTTAACTCTTCCTCTTCTCTCTTTTCCCACTGATGCTGTTTTACTGCTTCCCTCTCTGTGTCTTTGTCTCTCTTGCTGCTTCTTGTTCCCCCATTTTAAGCCTGTGGAAGAAATCAGCTGGGAAGAAAGAGTGCTGGTATCCACCACCATCTCCACCACATTGAAATGACCCATGGCACTGCTCTCTACTGAATGTACTGTGGGGCTTCCCAGCCTCCCACCCTCACACTATCGCTAATCAACGGGCTTCTTCTGCGATGTTGACTCCTCACTGGCCAGTCAGGATGTGGGGGGATACCACAGACGGCTCTTCCAACGGGGGCGATTTCCAGGTACTTTAGCCATGCTGCCATGCCTACATATCAGGATAACATGAAGGACCCAGACAACCCTTGCTGCAGTCACCCAGTCCTCCGTGCAGATCCGACATTGTGTACAATGAAGACATCTGTGTGTGTGTGTGTGTGCGCACGTGTGTGTGTGTGTGTGTGTGCGTGTGCGTGTTTGTGTGTGATGTTTTTCTCTCTTTTTATCTTTCCCTCTTTATACAAGCTGCACTTTTGACATGTTGGTGTGACACATGTCAATCATCCAAGCCTTGCTGGGCCTGAGGAGAGCATATCTGCCGACTAAAAAGTCAGGTTCGGAATCATCTTCATGTATTTACATGCCCTCCGTGATCTTCAGAGTTCGTTTTTCATCAGAAGAGAGAAACTACCCCAGGATCTCTGTCCTAATCATAGTCAACACTACTGGAAAATTAGACCAAGCTTTGTACTCTGGCATTGACTTGACAAAGTGACGTCGGTGGACTTAAGACAAAACAACAACAAAATCAGAAGCAGATCGACAACGATTTCATATTTACTCATCTGAATCCTGTTTATTGATGATTGTTTTTGATTTTGACAATGATTTGTATAAAGTGAGGAGACTTTGTAAAGCTATCAAGCTAGCCTGCTGTTTTAGTTCAAAAGGATGTGTGAGTGTGTGGGTGTGCATGGGTGTGGGTGAGTGAGTGTTTGAGGAAAAGGAGTGAGTGTGTGCAAGAGGGAGAGAGAGAGAGAGAGTGAGAAAGAGAAGGAGACCGAGCGATAGAGAAAGAGAGAAACCAAGTGAAGGAACGAATGAGTTGCTGTCGAGTCCAAAATAAAAAAAAAAACTTGATGATCTTCCCTCTATGTAGGGTGAAATAAACCCTGTGCTGAGCGAACAAGACGTGTCCTCCATTTTGGAAATCAAATCTGCTCTGTCACATACACTTTTCTCAAAGGTACATTAACATGGAGAAACATCCATACATAAGTAGGCACAGGATTGTTAGACTGGCTCCTATCTGGAGCCTTCACTTGACCAAGTTTGCGCCATTGTTGTTTGTCTAACACTAGGCTGCTCTGTTTGTCCTCCGGGTTGTTGCCATACTCTCGGGCAGTGTGTAGAAGATTGCTTCCCATGGTATATTACGCTATAGCTGACCTGATCTGTCAGTGTTTGCCTGACAGTCAACCCTCACCTCACGAGAGTAGAGCTGATTCAGACACAATTATGTCCTGTGTGTCAGGAATGGAAAAAAACAAAACAAAACAAAAACACAGAATATAGAAGCGGCATGATGAGATGTTAATATTTTTCTAAAACACTATGTGCAAAATGTCACCATTTAATGGTTTGGGATGGGTGAGTTTGTAAAGTCAGATGAATGGTGTGGAGTGATTGCTCTGAGTGTGTGTGTGTGTGTGTTTGTGTGTGTGCTCTGTCACATCAGAGTGTGAAGGTGATTTATAACTGGATTCTGTGCAATTTTCCTGTAGTTTGTCACCCTGGGTTGTATTTATTGGGTAGGGAGTAGCAAAATCTGTTTTTTTAATGTTTAGTTTCAGATATTATTTATGTTCTGGTTTAGGTGGAGATTTACATTCATTCATTTATTTGTTAATTTCACATTTATCATCTCCTGACACCGTCAGTGTCTTCACTGCCTCTTATGTTGTTGCCATGTCAGTGTCTGTAGTGATATCTATTTTTTGTTTAAATTGTTCATGATTACAAAAATTATCCCAGGTGACTGGATCAAAAGAATAAATAATTTTTTAATCACCTTTATTTTTTCACTGTCGTTCCCATCAATCTTCATGTGTTGCATTTGGGTTATTTGAGTTGGTTTTTTTTATTTTATTTTAATTTTTTTCGGTTTTAATTTAATATTCATCCCATGCATTATAGTGCTTATCCTGTTAACATTTATGAATTGAACACACAAGAGCACTAGTTGTCACAGTATGCATTCCTTTCAACAGTTTATTCACAATTCTTTTCCAACAAATGCTTGCAAAAAGAATGTATGCTTTGGCAAGTGAAGAGGATGTACATAATTTGGCAGTGTTTATTCCTTCGAAATGTGGATCTGTGAAGTGCTGAGGATGTAGCATTAATACAGACACTGAGACTCAGTCTGTCTCTTCAAGGCAACAGTTTGAAGACCATCAGTATATACAGAGTTCAGTCCAGTCCATCTCTGTTGGTCCCAAGAACTCTTGTTCCTAGGACTCCATGGGTCACTGCTGGTTCTGGTTCTGGTTAACTTGGTTTTAAACTGTCAAGATCATTTAAACCCTGCACTCTCACCTCTGAATTGGCGCCATATCGCCTGGGCTCAGGTTCGTAGGAACAACCCCTGAAAGATACAGGAGGGCCAGTGTATTTACATTCTTTACATTCTGTCAGTATAGGTTAATACTCTTCAGGGGCCGTATTCACAAATAATTTTAAGGCTAAAAGTACCTCCTAACTGGCGAATTTAGGAGCAACTCCTAAAAATAATAGGCGTGTCACTCCTAACTTTAGGACTCCTAATTTTTTTCACTAAAAGTAATTGACGAAGCAATTAGACCTAAAAGTAGCACGTAAGTCTGGATGGCTTAAAAGAAGTCGAGAGGACTCCTAACTCACTAAGACCTATTCACAAACAGCTTTTTGTGGCATTTCAAGTTGCGATGTTTTGAAATGCGTTGCCTATGCGGCAACAGGAGCTTCCAATCGCGGGGGAGCAATTTTGCATTTATAAAAGGGATGCAATAACGCCACTAACAACAACCAAAACTACTCATTGTTAACATGTAAATTAAATGTAACGTTTCATTGTGAATCATATTAAAATGTTATCTTTGCAAACGTAGGCATATGGTGACAGATTAATATAATAATGTTGCAAAGATACTGCATCAATCCGTAGGCCTGTTTTCATTAGGCTACTAGGCTATTTGTTTTGCCTTAGGCCTACTCTTTATTCATTTAGGCCTTTTTATTCAGTTATTCATCATCTTCCGTCCTTCACACTACTTGTGTAGCGCACGCATTCTCAGACCTGTCACCTGCATAGACAGTAAAAGAAACCTGTCACTCATCATCGTAAGGGAGGTGGAATCATTCCCCCGTTACAATCATCAGCCAATCAAGGTGGCCACTTCAGTCAAGCTCGTACATGAGTAATGACGTCATCCATAGCAACGAAGGCCAGAGACTTTCTAACAAAGATTCTAGAACAGAGCAAGATAGATTACTGGCAGGAGAATACGTTGGATATGTTGAAGTACGTTCTATGACTCTATGGGCGCCATTTTGGTAAGCTCAGGTGTCGTCACAGACGCTGGCTACCGTGGGAATCCTATGGCGCTGATCCTAACATGTTAACAATATGTATTCTGTAAAGCTGTATTTTTGAAATTACGTGAAACCCAATAGACCACACCATGTCTAGACCAGTTAAATATATTGTATAAAGACAATCTAGAATTATTTCCGAGGGTAAATTAAACTAGGGCACTGACATCTGTCCATCATCCACCAAAGTTCAATAGGCCAGTGTTGGGGGTAACGTGTTACTGTAATTTCGTTACTTTATTGGGAAACGAAGTAGTCTAAAGGTAATACATTACAATTTAAATTTCAGTAATTCGTTATAGTTACTGAATAACTGTAACGTCCATTCCTGCATTAGGCCTACTCACAATATCTGTCTAGCCTATTGACTTATTGTTTCCATGATTGCTTATTTAAATATTAAAATATGTATTAGTCTAGGCTACATTATTTCATAGAGATGTGCGTAGAGCACCTATTCTCTCCCTGCACCTCTCTCCCTCAAGCGGGTTCAGCCCGCATCTCCCCTAAGGAAATCAAAACGGTGGCTTGTGCAAGAACTTCATGCAGACTACAACTGGCGCGGTGTAGCCTACACAACTTTGTTCAAAATTGATGCATTCAAGTTGACTTTGCAAAAGTTAGAATGCCTATTTATCACAATGTTGTCAGTCGCGTTGTCAATCGCAAACTTATTCAAACGACTACGGAATTAACTGTAGCTTAATTTGTGGAGGTCGAAGAGAAAGCACCTGTTTGACATAGGCTACGCGTAGCCACGGGCTGGCCTACTTGTCAGTCTTGCCCGTCCGATTAGAGGGCTTTCCTTCGTATACGCTCATCAAAGACGCGCAAGTCAGCACTGCGCTGAGAGCTCAATAAATCAGTCAAATCGCGGCCACAGCCCCGTTTATTTGTCAGGTGTGATGAAATGCGTTCATATTCCACTTTTTATGTCATAAACGTTGCATGCCTATGGAAAGGTTTTGATTGTCCAATGGTCAAGCTGTGCGGCTTCAATTTGTGTTTTAATTTATGCGACGCACCGATGCTGGGTTCATCAGTTTTGCGCAAGTTTAAAACGTTTAGCCGACTGCGTAATTTGTCATTTTCGTTCTATAAGTTCCACTTTTCATGTCATGAATGTAACATGCCTATGGTAAGGCTTTGCAGTTGTACAATATGGTCAATCTATTGTCTCAATTGTGTTTCATGTGACGCGCGCACCGATGCTGGGTTCATGCACTTGGCCAGCCTAGAACAGGAACATTTTGGAGAGGGAATGAGAGAATGAACGCACGCAAGAAACACTTTTTAATTAAACGTAGCATAATTTACAAAGCCATTTACAAAGACATGTTTTATAGGCAAGCAGGACAATTTGGGAGTTTTTGACTGCATGGAAAAGATAATAATTAGTGTCAAGCACGGTTGTGTTTGGCCTAGGCCAACTATTTGCATTTATTTAAGTTACATCAGACGCTTGAGTGAAATCTTGACCTTATTAGTGATTGATAATAATAGCCTATGCCTATGTGCTGTGTTTAAGCAGGCCGTGAACAAAGGGTTAACGTATAGCCTACAGGTAGAAAAAAGAACAATGGTGATAATATAACGTTAGCTAAGTTAGTTTGCCTGCTAGCTAGCTTATCAGTAGGCTATACAGTCTCTCAATGGGAATTTATGTGATCTATTCACCAGTGCAATAGCTACTTCTGTCTAAATAATAGGCCTATTTACCTCTCCTTATTCAGTGTAAACTTGGAAAAAGATAAATCAGGCCTTTCACACTGTCAGTTCTTGCAGTTCATTACCGAGTAAAAAAAAAAAAAACAGCTGGCAACGTTAAAAACAGCTGTTCAGGTGGGCTCATAGAATTGGAACTGTATATGAAATGTTGCGCTGAGCTTACCAAAATGGCGCCCTGTCGGGCTCAGAGCGTACTTCATGCCTATGACGTAACTGATCTATCTTGCTCTGTTCTAGAATCTTTGCTTTCTAATGTGGAGACACAGCACTCAAAAAATACTCCATAGAAATGCATGGGGCTAGTTTGTCACGCCAATATGGCCGTTGTCTACATATATCCCACCCTTTTCTCGGCAAAACGTTGACATGTGAATACATTGAGCCAATCATATGGTGTGTTGTGAAGACATCGTGCCAATCATGTGTTGTGATCTCGCCGCTGGAGCAAGATTGGTGTCGTGAAGCCTTGCGTACGCGCATTTCTGCCGAAATGGATTCCCGACGAGTGCCCAAAAAGCATTGTCAAATGGCCGCTGAGTGGAGGGACTTGCCTAAAAGGACTTTGCGAAGACTCACTCCTAGTTTAGAGGTTGTCATTTTTCCTTACTAAGTGTAGGTCTGAAAGGCTTTGTGAATAACTTTTAAGAGAAAACTCCTAGTTAAAATCTTTTAGTGAGATTTAGGAGTACTCCTAGTGGTAAGATAAAAGGCTTTGTGAATACGGCCCCAGATGGACGACAATCTCTGGGTGTGTAGCAGTGGTGAGTAGCTCTAATTGTGCTTGGCGTGGAGCATCTCGGTGAGCAGTGAGTTGCAGGGCAGGTCACCCAGCAGGTGGCGCTGGTACAGGTACTCCTCCACTTGCAGGCTGATGCTGCGCACCTCAGGCAGCCGCAGGAGCAGCTGGCCGAACTTGTCCGAGTGGCTGGGATGCGCACGTAGCGTGTGCTCCATCAAGGCCCGGTTGACTCGCTCCTGGGTGCGTTCCACCTGCTCCCGGTCCTGCACCGACTTCACGTCTGGGACGGGGGACGCATGATACACACAGGCATGTGGAGAAGTAAACACACACATGCTGGCACACGCATAAACAGGTAGGCATGCAAAATTGCAAATACAAGTAAACACACTGACAGAAAGACACACACACCTGCATGAAACACAGGCAGACGAGCATACAGACACTCTCATTCAGAAAAAAACATGCACACACGCACACAAATTAGCACACATTCATTCAGAAACACTAAAAGGTTTTGGTTGGTGTTTCAATCACAAGCCATGACCCCTGCCAAACGTGCCAGAGGCATGAACCCTAAGAGCTCACCAGGGTTGAAGAGAACCAGGTACTTCAGACACACAAAATCCTGCCTGTCTAGCTGCAGGGATCTTAGTTTGAAGACGAGGTCCTGAGTCCGCGATACCAGACTGCTCAGAGGGACACCAGCCTGAGTGAACACGGTTGAGACATCAATCTGAAGACAGGGAAGAATGTTATAGATGATGAATTTTGAGAGAGAATAATTTTAGAAAGACTCAAATAGTCGTGAATGTTCACACCAATGTTGTTGACAACTATTTCTATGTTAATAGAAATTAACTACACATAATTCTATGTTTTGTGATAAACAAATCAAATGTGATCAGATTATCTGTTGTAGTTAGATGTTGGATTGGAAAAAATCATCTGCCACCACTACTGGAGTTCACACACAAACTTCTCATTGGATATCTCAGTGGCCTGGCCTCTGACGAGCATTAGCCAGTGGGTCAGTGTTTGTACCTGTTGTCCTGTGACCAGGTAGACGCAGCCCTCTTTCCCATAGGCCACCTGTCTGCACAGGTGATCCAGGACCAGCAGCTCACTCCAACAGGTCTGCAGCAGTGCCATCTGATCCTCCACCTGTGGGAGCCAGGGCACCAGTTATAGGGGTTTATTACACGGCTCTTCAGAGTGCTGCAGAAAGTTCCATTCACATGAATGGGCCTTCCCAACGTTCGGGCCTATGTTAAATCTACATAAATCACCTGCAAAGCATTTAATCACCGCTGTCAATGGCAACGGGTTTTGTGCTTCTGATTAATGTCTTTCATATCACTACGCAAGGACGCAAGGACCGGTCATTACTGTGAAAATAAGTCCCTTCAGGGTGGAACAAGACCCCTCCGCTGCGCGTCGGGGTCCGGTTCGCCCTGTCGGGACTTATTTTCCCAGTAATGACCGGCGTTCTATACATTATCCCTTATGTAACGGTGCACAAAAAACACAATATAGTACGTACCTCTGTGTGGAAGTCACAGTTTGGTTTATTTTCGGTACCGTAAGCCCAGGGGTGTAGTGGTAAATAACAGGTGGGTAAACTATAGGAGTTCTGTGATCACGGTAAGGTAGACTGCACCATGCGGTATCAGATTTTGAAATAAGGCATTCAGAGCATGTTTGATGATGAGGGAGGTTATTAAATGTTTATAACAATACCAGTGGTGTTAAATGGTTCCTAGTGTTGATGAGTGTACATATTGAGAATGTGGATAATACGGTGTGATTTTTGAATGCGCCCGTTGTCATCAAAACCAAGGACAGCACAAGCATATGGAAGTCGTCAGCCTACACTGTCAGTTTCCTCCTGCCCTCGACTTTCCAACACAGCCAGAGTCCTCCCCTCCCCACTGATAGTAGTGTAAGTTTGCACAGACATGACATGAAACATAGTCTGATAAACAAATTTAACAAATGTATAAAGATTATACATAGGCGGAGCAAGATAGTTCATCATAGTTCATGTCTATGGCCTGAAATGGGGATCAAGTCCTGTCTGCATAAAGAGGCTTGTCTTTGAAGTATTGATGAGCATATGTAGCAACCAGCCAACAGCAGCAGAAAACATAACAGGCACACACCTATGGCGCACACCTGTGGATTTTCTCCAGACTGGAATGCTCAAAACATGCTAAAAATGTACCTGAAATGGTCAGAAGGATCATGAAAATGTGCCCAAAATTGAGGATCATGAAAACGTGCCCAAAATTCCATTCCTAACTCTAATGTCTTGCTCCGTCTATGTATAATCTTTGGTGTACCTTCCCTAACAGTCAGCTCTCCTCATCAATATCAGCTGTCACAGATGCCTGATGATGACAGCACTGTGCATATGTGTCAAATACACACATGTATTCTCTGCACTCACCAGAGGTGTAGGTGTAATATGCAACTTTTTTGTTGTGCTAAATACACATATTAGACCGTAGACCAAAATTTAAAAAATATCATCAGATGCTATCATGTTCTTTTTCTAGGTCCAAAGAAAAAGCCCAATAAAGTCCAATAAGTCCACCAAATGAATTTAAATATTTCAAAACTTCTTAAATACTATGTATACAAAATGACATTATAGGTGAATGCTTTGAAGCATCTTTGTTTTGGACTGCAAAATCTACTTACTGCACCTTTAATGAACTGTGGGCACTCATGTTGTTGTCCATTACCTTGAGCTCTTTGAACAGGTCACTGTTGCGGGCCCACTCCACAAGTCCAAACAGCGTCTGGTCGGCCATCTTGCACATGATGCTGAAAGTGTTGAGGCGGTCGTGTTTGCCACGGCTGGCCTGCTCCCTCTGCAGACTGGCTAGCACGCGCGCACACAGCTGGCCCTCATCCGGCTCACCCTGCAGCAGCCCGTCCAGGAAGCCCTCCGAGGGCAGAGGATGAGAAGTGGCTGGGCCTGGCGTGGGCGTGCTGGGAGTGGACGTGGGCGTGGGCGTGGAGCTCGGAGTGGAGGTTGGTGTCAGGGTGCCCGCTGGTGTGCCCGACATAGGGGTGAGGATGGGCAGAAGTGTGGGAGGCGACATGCATGCTGGGTTGCAGTTGTATGAGACGGGCCTCTTCTCCAGGGGACACCCATGAAACTGGGGGTGGTGGTAGAGGCTGGCGTAAGAGGAGTGGGCAGGGGGAGCCAGCACTCTCTCCCTGGAAGAGTCCAGCAGCATGGGGAACTCGGACTGAGCCATGCAGGGGGTGTGTGGCTGTGGGAGGTGGTAAGGGTCCGGGTGTAGTGCGGCGGGTGCGGGATTGGACACCGGCAGCCGGTGAAAGTCATGGGCCAGTGGTGTCAGCTGAGTTGGTTGTGATTCCAGTTTAATCCTGTAGGGGGCGTTGTTGTGCTGGTTGTAAACGCCTCTCTGTTGCTTCAGCTGTCTGTCCCGACGGTACAAAGGGCCAAACTTGTTCCGTCCTCCTCTCATTCGGTCTGCCCGCACAGCTGTGAAGAGGGACAGCACACACACATTACAAAAGCAACAATATGTTAACCTTAACCTGTACAACATGTACAATCTCTCTCTCTCTCTCTCTTTCTCTCTCACTCACACACACACACACACACCTATGAATCTATACTTGGCATGTTTTCATTTTTACTTTTTTATGGTTTCTAGTAGTTCAGTGACCTCGCATTGTATGCAGAGAGAGAATTTGAACAACTTCAGACCATAACGCGTCAAGCTCCTTATCTGGGTCACTGTAGCCTGCAGCTGCGCTAGTTTATGAGCTCTCTGATAAGTCAACTGAGGGAAAGTGAAGGGAGAGTGTAATGAGTAATGCTAGACTTCAGAGACCTGTCTGACATGCCCCCTTAGCCAGTCTCAGCACACCGTTATATCTCATCACTTTTACAGACACAAGCAGAGGGACTCCACATGGGGCACTTAAAAGCCTTGAGAAGTGGGTACCTTGAGAAGTGCTATATAAGGCCTAGTCCACACGTACCAAACCGATCTTTTTTTCCTCCTAAATGCAATGTGTTTTTGTTGTTGATTAGATTCAGACTATGTGACCTAACCTATACATTGGCAATGCATGCACAGAGACAACAATGCTTTTGCTGACTTCTCTAACTCTCGGGGAGACGATGAATATGGTGGCGTGTTCCTTTAAGGATGTCTGTGTCTGCTGTGTAATTAAAAGACTCCATGCCCGCCTGGCTCACCCTCTCTCTTCATGCCGACAGCCAGGCACTTCTGGAAGCGGCAGGACGGGCATCTCTTCCTCTGGGCAGGATCCATGGGGCAGCTCTGTCTCTCCGCACATGTGTAGCGCTTGTTGTTCTGCACCGTACGCTTGAAGAAGCCCTGAGGGAACAGCAGGACGTAGTGCAACATGTAAAGTCTCAGGGATGTTTAACTTTTATGTATTTTTATGTATTTTAAGTCATGAGCGTCTGTCCATTTCTACAAGGGAATATCAGCATTTACTTACTAATAATATTAGATGGTGCTGCTTTATTTGTATGTACAGTAACTATTGGAAGAAGAATAAACGTGAAAATGTATGCTATAAATGTACCTCTATTCAGAAAATACAAACATCTTTGAGCGAGAATAATATTCTAAGATATTAATCTAGGATGTTGACCAAAATGATATTGGACAACCACTTTAACTAAAAGAGCACATCTTTCAAAATAATGTTCACTCAATAGTTTGATTGAACATTCAACACAAGTAATAGCAGTAGTAGTAGTGGTAATAGTGGGCCTAGTATATTTATCAAGTTTAGAGAGAACTGGCAAAGAAAAGATTAAGGGCCCTATTTTTTTTTCTAAAACCCAGCGCATAGCTATTCTTATCATGACGGAATATATTCCTATCTTACACTCGAATTTTCCCCATACCTGTCTCTTTTATTGAACAATGCGCTTAGGGGTGTGGCAATTAACATAAGGTGTGGACTGGCGCATTATCTAAGGGCATTTTCACACCTGAAAGTCTGGACCAAGGTCCGAACCAACGTTTGTGATTAGTTACATTGAATAGATTTGATCCGGTTAGTTAATGGTTTCACATTGCAATTTTTCTAGTGCACTTAAGAACTTTGCATGACGTCCCTGCATCCTGCCATTACCACTTACTGACGCTGCATCTCCCTTTGATTGGTTTGTTTACAGGCATGCGTCTGACGTTGACATGTTGTCAATTCAGTGGGATTTCTTACCTTATTTTTAGCACCTTATTTTCTTATGGCTCCATGTACCTTAATATACTGCTGCCGCAGATTTTTTCAAGCTTTAGAATTCAGATAGCATTGCTCTGCTGTCCTTTGTATCCCCTCTCTCTCATCCTCTCCAAACATGTTGTAGATGTCGGTATTTTAATGCATTTGTTGTAATTGACTTTTAGACCAAATTGTCAGACTTCTAATTCAAATTCTAACTAAATAGGCTAGGCTATATGATCTCCTCTCCCCGTGTGCATTCGCGGCTCATTTTAGGCTATTTATTATCCATTATTTGGTGGCTAGCTGCCTCAACCTCCTGTAATTGGTCCAAAAGTCCGAACCATCCAAAAAGTGTTTTCATACTGCACACAAACCGAACCATGGTTCAGTTTGATCCGGACCGAGACCACCTCTTTAATTCGGACCAAATTTTGGTCTTTTGATCCGGACTGTGGTCCATCCGTGGCACCTTTCTCACCTACAATTTTGGTTCGGACCAAACTGAAAAGTCTGAAGGTCCTGACCAAATGAGGTTTGTGTGAAAACGCCCTAAAAATCACTATCTTACACTATCTAAAAAGCATTACGCAAGAAAAACCTGGTCTATAGCGAAAGTTGCATATGAAGCACGGCTGAAGTTGCACTGTCACAAGATTTATGCAGTAACTCCTCTGCAGGATTAATGTCCTTAGGTTTTTTATTCAGTCATTTGAACATTATTGGTGTTGCTTTTTTCAGGCTTTGTTTTCTATAGTAACCCATTGTCAGTCAATAGTGAAAGTAATTCCCTGTGTATAACTGTTTTGTCGTTGACTATGACAGTGACACCACGGTGAAGTTAGTTCAAATAATAGACGAGTGTAGATGCATGTAGGCTATACTCTGCTAGGTTTTAGTAAAGCATGGCATAGTGGAATACCTGTTCCAAATGGTCTCGAGTGCAAGCAGATTCATTCAAATCCGCCTCTGACTATCAAAATACCGATGCACTGTTTGAAGTCGCACTGCTTGCTGTTAAGGGAATGACAGATGTCATTTTCATTGGTTTAAGGGATGTTACGCCCAAAACACACCCATGACTGATTAAGAAACATAAGAACCACGTTTTTGCACCAGGTGCCCGATGTTTGATAATGTTTGATAACAAAACCACCCCCAATGTGGACTGGACCCTAAGCTATTCACCAGTGACCATGTGTTTTACATCGCTGAGATAGGGACCAAAGTAGAGTAGGAGGTATAGTAGTGTAGAATAGGAGGTGTAGTACTGTAGAAGAGTAGATGTTTAGTGGAGAGTAGGAGGTGTAGTGTATAGTAGAGTAGTACTAATAGTGTAAAGTAGGAGGTGTAGTTGTGTAGAATAGAAGTATTAGTGGAGAGTAGGTGTAGTAGTGTAGAGTAGGAGGTGTAGAGTAGGAGGTGTAGTAGTATACCTACTATAGGTATACTATACTCTTATACTAGTGTAGAGTAGGAGGTGTAGTGTAGAGTAGGAGGTGTAGCGGAGGTGTAGAGGAGGTGTAGTGTAGAGTAGAGTAGGAGGTGTAGTGTAGAGTAGGAGGTGTAGTAGTGTAGAGTAGGAGGTGTAGAGGAGGTGTAGAGGAGGTGTAGTGTAGAGTAGAGTAGGAGGTGTAGTGGAGAGTAGGAGGTGTAGCAGTGTAGAGTAGGAGGTGTAGAGTAGGGGGTGTAGTTTGTGGTAGTAGGTGCGGACACACAGGCAGAGTAGGAGGTGTAGTGGTGTTGGAGAGTAGGAGCACCTTGCAGCTCTCACAGGTGAGCAGACCGTAGTGATAGCCCGACACGCGGTCCCCACACACTGGACATCTTTCCTCAGGGTTGGGCTGCTGGCCTGGCTCCACCTTGGGCTCCTGGGCTGTAGACCAGGACAGGTAGGAGTTAGACTAATGAAAACAGGTTGCTTAATAAATAAATAAACAAATATTGGAGGGAGAAAAGAGGAGTCGATGTTGTGGTCAGCATGCTCTGTATATTTTGAAGACCAATGGAACTTTTTAAGGAGGTTTGGTAAAAATAATTCCGGGGATGATATAAATGGTATGGTCTGGTGTGGTATGATAATCGGTTCTCTTTGAAACTACATATACTAAAAAGTGTCCAATATAAAAGTCCAGCAAGTTTGGTGATGGCAAAAACACAAAGGCCTCTAACTTCTGAGTCTTGTTTTGTAAGAGGTAAAACAAAAGAAGTGTGGTTGGCATAACGATACTGGAGGATGACTACCGGTAATTGTTGTAAAAATCGACATGAGTCACGAATCTTATGGTCAGGGTCATTTATCTGGGTCATGTGGTTGGAAAATGAGTGGATTGCATTAGCAGTCTCTTATCAAAGAGACTGACTATCTGTGCTCGGAACAATAATCCTTATGTAATTCCCATGGTCTGAGCTTGACAGACATGCTTGATGACACACAATTTATGAACCAATCTCTTAGGTCTTTTAAACAATTGTATAATCTGACTGTTTAATTGTGGGAAATACACTTTATAACTGATGAAAGAATTGTAAGTGATTTAATATTTAAAACTCCCACGTAACCATGGTTTGTACAAATCATATGTGCAAAAATTGTGCCACTGTGTAGAATACTGCACACAGCCACAGTGCATAGGACAATGCGCTCTCTCCTGCTGTATGATGTTTTGATGTCTTGAACTTACTGCACATTTAGATAAAAAGCAGTGACAGAACTCACTCAATGCTACTAAGCCATTACTTCCACGCACCTTCACACAAAATCACCTAAAGTGGGGCAAAGCAAACACTTCACTAGATAAGAGAGACAATTAGAACCCAAACCACCAGGCCTGTCCAGATCAGATTGTGACCACTCCAAAGCCATCGTCTTCCAGTCAGTACTCACACATTGAAGGTCCCTCAAGTGTACGGAGGTCCGGTGCGTAATCCAAGGCATGAAGGCCCATAGACTGGGCCTGCTCTGGATGGTAGTGTGGGATGTTCATGTTGAATCTGGGCTGGGGTTGGGGGTCAAACCACCGAGCCGCTAATCACGCCGATGTCCATGACAGCCAGAGCAGCCCATGGAGGAGACTTGAATGGGACGAGGACAGAGAGCGAGCGAGCGACAGAAAGAGCGGTGTTGGCCAGAGGCCCCCGTCCCGGACTTTGATCCGTAGTGGGGGTAATAAACCTGCCCCATGGCTGGCACTCCTTCCTGCCCCTCTGATCCGAAAAAAACAAAAAACACAACAACCCACAATTGGAATCTGGTATCTGACATATTTTGTGGAAAAGCACTGGATAGACCAGCTCATCGCCAGCTTTGACACCGTCTGTCACAGGGACATGTAAAATGTTGTGAACATGTTGTGAAATGTTTGTCACCATAATAGTTATCAGGCCCATCACATGTCATTGGATATTCCAATAGAACTGGGGCTGGTTTCCCAAGTTTGTAACCTCTACCTTAAGCTCTACCTTAACATTGTCACATATTTCCCGAAAGGTACTTTGCCATGAATGTCTTTCGTATGTCGTTCATTGGTAAGATTTGTCTGGAGCAGTCTTAGAACTTAGAAGAGGTCATTACAGTAAGTCCATTCCCTGTATTTTGGCTCTCAAATCATGACTTAAAACACAATACAATTTCAACCTTTAAAATATTTAATCACTATCCAAATTCTGTCTCATAAACAATTCTGGTTGTGTGTTTCTGTTGTGGTTTATTTCATGTTTTTATTATTTTACACAGTTTTGCTTTTATAGCCTCTCTGTACGTCACTAGTGTCTAGTCAGCACATCCAAAGAAATCTGTTTGGAACTAGATCATTCATTCAAATTTATAAAAAAATCAGCCTCCATCAAACAGATCATATAACAACCTCCTAATTGACAATCTACAGCCTCAATTATGTGCGAGTTGACGTCAAAAGAGATAAACCAGTCCAAGGGTGATTGGTTATCTTACCAAGCCATGTAGCGACTGAATGAACATCATGGACACTAAGTATTGCCCCAGATAAAATAAACTCTATTGAATACAATGATTAGTGTTAGCCAATAAAAGTCTACAACATGTATGGGATTCTTAACTCAGATAAGAGTCTAAACTCTTTTTGGTAGTTGGTCAAGAAATCATAGACCAGAATAATAACACCTTTGTAAATGTATTGGTCTTGTGTAGCTATGTATTCACATTTGTATGTGTAGTTAATGTGAATGTGTGTATGATTTATAGTTTTCTTACTTCTCTTGTCTGGCCTATGAATACATTCATGCAGTTTATGCTCTCAAGATGAACAGTGCCCCCTACAGGTAATGGATAAACTATGCAATGACCTTCCTATGAACTTGCTCTCAGACCTGACACTTTTGCCACTCACTGTGAAAAAACCCATGTGAATGTGAATGATTCCTTTAGCACACATATACGGCTTGAGAAACAATGACAACTTTATTTAGTTCCCAACACAATAAATGCAATGGTGCGTTGTAGTGGTAAAGATCAAGATATGGATAGACTATCAAAATACATTTTACAAAACGACGTCCTAAAACAGGACTAGCACAGAGAGTCATATTATTCCCTCTGCTCAATAGGAGAAACATGGCACAATTAATGGTCCCTGCAAAATCAAGTAGTTAGCTGATGCTGATGTAATGTGGACAGAACTCCCTCCTCCTCATCGGTGACAGCTCCCTCTAGTGAGAGTTCTCATTCAGCAGCTGCTGGACACACAGGCTCTCCCTCCACTAAGTACCACACATCGTTGTGCCTGTTTGTCATCTTCATAGGGCTGGAACACACACACACACACACACACACACAGACAAACACACATAGAAAATATTTTTTTCAATTCTTAATCCTGAAACATACAAGCCTGACACTCTCTAATGAAATAGTTTCATCCTCACCTGTCATAGCCAACGTCGTAGTGGTAACCCTTGGTGTAGGACGCATCAACAGCATCCAGTGACTCCCTCAGGCTGCGTGATTTCATTCTTGAGGTGAGACCAATCAACCAGCCCCCATAGCTTTTCACATACACCTTCATGTCTGGCATCACACTGAAGTACACCTAAGAGCAAAGACATTATTCACATTAAATCCAAATCCATGAACAAATGAGAGCCTCGTTAGAAAACCCCCTGGACAATTCCAACGCTGGACTATTGAACTTTCTGACACTAAATTAGGATTAATGCATTATCATACCGGATATGTAATCATCCCACCTCTTGTAACTTTCACCTCAGGTGGCTTTACACCAGAGGTGGAAAAAGTACGAAAATATTGTACTCAAGTAAAAGTACCAATTCCTTGATGAAATATTACTCAAGTACAAGTTAAAATACCGATCTGAAAATGTACTTAAGTAAAAGTAAAAAGTAGTTCATTTAAAATGTACTTTAAGTAAAAGTTACTTAGTTACTTTTTTTATAGGGGGGGGGTACCAGAACAACCAGTTGCATGGGGTTAGTCAGTTGTATACAAAATATCACAACCCTTCCGCAGCAAAACGTTGACATGTGAATACATTGAGCCAATCATGTGGTGTGTTGTAAAATACATTGAGTGCCATCGTGCCAATCATCTGTTGTGATCTCGCTGCTGGAGCAAGATTGGTGGCATTTCTGCCGAAATAGATGCACGATAAGTGCCCAAAAAGTTTTGCAATATGGCCGCCGAGTGGAGTGGAGGTACTTGCCTGAAAAGGACTTTGGTCCTAGCTCGAGTTGCTGCAGCCAGCAGCTAAGGCAGCCATGTTCATGCTCCTAGTGTGTAGCGCTGTAGCTGCAGCAACTCGAGCTAGGTAAAACCGATTGTTTCAGTTTTGTTCATACCGACAGTACTCGGTGACGTTGAGAAATGGAGATCTATGTGAAAAATCACCGGAGTTCTCCTTTAAGTTTGAGCAGTAGTTGATTTTCAAAGTTAGTTGCACTCATCCTTGCGTCGCTTTGCAATGAACAGTAATCCAGCACAACTGAAAAGCCCCTCACAGGCAGCTGAGGCAGGCAGGCTAATGTTGAGTTGCAGAGAGTTTTTTATATTTGGAAATGAGCAGAAGGTTCAGCAGATTAAAGGGGCGTCGAACTAGGGGGGAGAGTGGGAAGTATAGGGCCCCAATGGAGGAGAGGGCCCTTGAAAAGTGGAATACAGGGGGCACAACATTTTCACCAGGCATTAATAATTCAGGTAATCCACACATAAAAAATCCAAACAACTCCATAAGTAGTCATGTGTAATGAAGTGGAATAACACAGGGAAAAAGTATTGAACAAGCTAAGAAAAAGCACTAAGGCAAGGAAAGGGAAGGAACGAGCTGGAATCTGTAAGTAGTTAGAGTAGTTATCCTTTCTATCTGTGCAAATTAATATAAGCTTGGTTAGTAGCCTACATATTGATGGGCTATAAAAAGGTTTTTCATTACCAAGGTGTCACACAAGAAACATTTCATGATGGATAAAAGCAAAAAGCTCTCCCAAGACCTTTGCAACCTTATTGTTGCAAAACATATCAATGAAACTGGTTACAGATGCATTTCAAAACTTCAGAATCTTCAGTAAGCAGCATGGGAGCCATTATCTGCAAGTGGAAGAAACATCACTGCATCATCAACCGGCCACGCAATATTTCTGACCAGGGAGTCAGAAGGATAGTCAATTCCAAGAGCCAAGGACCACTCGGAGAAAGCTCCAGAAAGACTTGAAGGCAGCCAATTCAATTAAATTCAATTGAACAGTTCTGGAAGTAACTAAATATCAGGATTCACAAGAGGGACCCCTGGAATCTGTTTAGAACAATGGACCAAAATCACACCTGATACTGTGACTAATACCTTTTGTCATACAGGAAATGTCTTGAAGCTGTCTAAAGGCTTTTCCACAAAGTATTGAAGAAATTTCAGTAGGCACGTTCAATACTTTTTTCCTGTGTCATTCCACTTTAATACACATAACTCTTATGTTTTGGATTTTTTATATGTGTGTTAATATAATGTGTGGTGAAAATTTGAATAGACTCACTGGAAGTTTAAGTTAATTACTGAAAATATATATGACTATATGTCCACCATATATTTATTTTACCTGAATATTTTAACTTCAAAATTAAATGTCAAAATGAATGTCAGACGAAATTTAAAGTTTGACTGACTGGATTTTGTATACAAAACAGTGAAAACTGTCTAAGGTCACTCTCACTCTCCCTTGCTAAAGAGCTAAATGGTTTAGTCCGCCTTCACATTCATAAGGTAGTCTATCTTTTGTTTATTTAGTTGAGCATCGCTAGTAGTGGACCGCTAATTGTTGTGCTGCTGGTGCAATGTTTTTCTCCAAGCCAAGTCAGGTTATTAAAAAGAGAGACATCAAAACGAGGGGAAACAACTGCTAATAAACTTCTTTCCAAAGAAAGGTGAGCACAAACGTCAAAACACGAAATCCCATGGTGTTTGCTTGAATATCTCCGCTATCATTAGTGCTAAAACGAACTGAGACAACCCATTGAAATAGCGGAAAATACACTTTCATAGGTTAGACTACACATGTAATCTGATGCATTTTGTGATCCAGCTCCAGCTCCATCTCCCATCACTTTCAGAAAGACTGCATGGCGCCAGCTTGATTCATGTCCTGTTGTAGGCTACATGCTGATCATTATCACTAGGCTAGTGGTTTAGGGCGGGATTACTTTTCTCTCCCTTTCTGTTTTCGTTAGTCTTAACTTTTTTTGTTTACTCAAGTAACGGATGGGATTTTTGATGTAGCGAAGGACAATACTTCGCTCAAAATGTAATCAAGTAAAATTTAAAATACCGATTTTATAAACTACTTAAAAAATACAAAATACACAGAAAAACTACTCAATACAGTAACGTGAGTAAATGTATTTCGTTACTTTCCACCTCTGCTTTACACCATGTGGTATTCTCTACACCTGACTATCATATGCATTTGTCATGTATACAGACCTTCCTGTCTCTGACCCTAGGCAGATGAGTCATGGATCTGCTCGAGGTTTCTTCCTATATGTATCTCCAATTCTAGGGTTTTTCCTGGCCCCTGTTACCCATGGGCCTTCTTTTCTTTTCTTTTTTTTTTCTGATTGTCTAACACTCTGTAAAGCGCCATGAGACATGTGTAATATTTTGGCGCTCTATAAGTACAATTAAATTGAAATTGAAAAAAAAAAAATCATTGTTGTTACATCCGCTGTTCAATTTGTTTATCAGACTATGTCTCATGTCATGTCTGTGCAAACTTACACTACTATCAGTGGGGAAGGGAGGACTCTGGCTGTGTTGGAAAGTCGAGGGCAGGAGGAAACTGACGGTGTAGGTTGACGACTTCCATATGTTTGTGCTGTCCTTGGTTTTGATGACAACGGGCGCAGTCATGTCAATCTTCATGCCTGTGGAACGAAAACAATGTGGCGTAAGCTGCACCTTGCAAACCAGTTTGCACAGATGCAATGATTAACTTCATCACAGCTCTGTCCTCTGTGTGTTTTACATTGTCCTGTTCAGTTCCAATCTGGCGCACACACACACACACACACACAAACAAATATATATATATATATATATATATATATATATATATATATATATATATATATATATATATATATATATATATAAAGAGAGAGAGAGAGAGAGAGAGAGAGAGAGACATACACACACACGCACACACAGGATCTCACCAGCATTATTCTCCCCCTGGATGTATTTGAAGAGTTTCCAGAAAGCTCTGTTCATGGCCACTTCCATAAAGACGGATTCCACATCAGCAGACACCCATTTAGTGGTCTCGTAGTGGCGCACCTGAAACACAATGGGTCATTCCTCCTGTTCGCCGAGCAAGCTGCATCCACACAGGATTCATCTGGAATCGTATCTGGAATTGGAGCGTGACATGTGGCAAATGACTTACCTCATACTCCTCACCTGTGCAGGTGAGGTTATACAGAAGACATTCCTTTGTCTCTGTGCATAAGTCGGATTCACTAGAATCACTGAGGAGGATAAACAAAAATAAAGTTTTAAACTTCTAACTCTGTGGAGCTGACAAGAGTAGAGTGCATTCTATGTGGATTGAGGGCAGTTGTTGGAAAACATACCCAACTCTGGCCTCCACTGCCAGAGAGAACACCAGCACAACTATTCCCGCGACATAGACCCTGGAACAGATGACAGTTATTGAACAAATATGGTTGCCACAAACAATTGGTGCCTTGGCCCTTTTTGTCTGCAACAGCCTGAAAGTTAGCTGTGTGAGTCTAGTGTAAAATAGTTGTTGTGTAAAGTTATGTGGGTATTGTAAGCATAATGTCTTAGTCGATACTCAAGCTCAAACAAATGGCCAAATATATAAAAAGCTTGTTCCAGGATACTCACATTTTCCGCAGTGGATGTTGTTTGCCCAGAAGTTTTCCCTCTGCATGCTGCTTATTCTTCCTTTTCTTTTATATAGTTGTCTTTGGTTATGAAAGATGTGTGCCCTCCCTCTCTGGACTCCTCCTACCACCCCATCTCTCACTCATGTCATGGCTGAATGTTATTTGCAGTGTCATTTCAGTAAAGTACAAACATGAGCCTTTGCAAATCAATATGAGCAATTGTCAAGTATGAAAAGATGTTGCCTCAAGTGTTAAAAAAACACTTCACAAGATCACGTGGTGTTGTATAACTTCCCTTTTAGTCACGTTGTGTGTTATGAAACATTGACTGTCAATCAAATTACTGTTCTGTCTTTCATTAAATCAGAAGTTGGCCATTTATCTATGCTGTTTTGTTCATTGATCCACTCTGCCAAATCTGTGCACGTGTTTGGAAAAACATAGCAGAATCTAAAATGGTACATATGCGTGAGACTCTACAATCATTGGTGGGTGTTGAAAATCATATGAAAACATAGAGGGCTTGAAAATGTTTGAATGCACTTTGGCAAACCTGAACCCTTTTGCTCTGTCATCAAGCAACATTGAAAATACTTCCTTTGGGAGCTATATCTTGCAGAATTATCCCTAGGTTAATTGCCTGTACTATTCAATTAGTATGTACATGTAAATAGTATATATACATACAGTACATGTATATATGGCTGGAAGTATAGTTTTAGTAAATCATTATCTTATTCTTCACAAGCAATCTGCACAAACAGTACAGTTTTTGTTAAAGTTTAATGAAAGCCATTTAAGTACTGCCTCAGTGCCTCAGCTCTGAAACAAATAATTCCATTACCACCCATCACTAAAACATCAAAATAAAACTACACAATGAACCCCAAAAATGTTAGTCAAGATCTGAAAGCCCACACCCTTCAATAGCTGAATTCTGTCTTGTGGTGACATAGAGTACTCTCTAGAGACAAGTCTCTTACCCTCTCTCTCTCTCAGAGTATTCCCAAGGCTTCCTCCTGTTCGCCGAGCAAGCTGCATCCACACAGGATTCATCTGGAATCGTATCTGGAATTGGAGCGTGACATGTGGCAAATGACTTACCTCATACTCCTCACCTGTGCAGGTGAGGTTATACAGAAGACATTCCTTTGTCTCTGTGCATAAGTCGGATTCACTAGAATCACTGAGGAGGATAAACAAAAATAAAGTTTTAAACTTCTAACTCTGTGGAGCTGACAAGAGTAGAGTGCATTCTATGTGGATTGAGGGCAGTTGTTGGAAAACATACCCAACTCTGGCCTCCACTGCCAGAGAGAACACCAGCACAACTATTCCCGCGACATAGACCCTGGAACAGATGACAGTTATTGAACAAATATGGTTGCCACAAACTCACTCTTGTTGTGGTGACATAGAGTACTCTCTAGAGACAAGTCTCTTACCCTCTCTCTCTCTCCCTCTCTCTTTCTGTCTTTCTTTACCCTCCAGAGACACAGCCTTTAGCCAACAAATACATTCAACCTCCTTTCGAAATTCTGGCCTGTGCATTACTGTAACATAGGTCAGAGGGTGGTAAACATCTAATACAAAGACTGAGTATCCTACTAGTCTACTGTCTACTAGTACTGCCTCACACACCAACTCCTAAATGGGAACCTGAGTGGGTTGATGTCATGTGGGACAACCCTGTGAAGACATATGTGCCTGTGTTACTCCTGCTGGTGTGAAACAGTTGGGTTCCTTCCTACAAAGGCAATTGGATTGAACTGAAGACCTCGAACAAAGGCAAAAAAGTCTGAGGGGAACTGAGCTTCAACCCCAGAATCCACCTTTGTCTCCTGCCCTTTAACACGGCCAGTCAACAGGCTTCAGATATTATGTGATCTCACAGAAAGTCTGACTCGTGAGAATTGAAGGCCTTTCTCTACCAGGACAAAGGGTCATATCCGACCCATACAATATTGCAACGGAGACCTAGATCTCCGGGCACAGACACACAAGGCCATTAGGTCAAATTGTGTCAGCACTGCACAGTATGCCATATTGAGATTCAGTTTTGTCATTTTTTGGAAATATTGTATATGGTGTGTGGTGTGGTGTATTTGTGGTGTGTGTGTGTGTGTGTGTATGTGTGTGTGTGTGTGTGTGTGTATGTATGTGTGTTTGTGTGTGTGTGTGTTTGGGTGTTTACTGTTACAGAACTTAACTAACAGGGCCACATCCCTGAGAAGACAAGTACATACTCAGGGTGCAGTCACGACATAATCGCATGCCAGGTCTAGTATATCGTATAAATGTAGCCAACTTATAACGGGCGAGGGGAGGATCCTTTCTCTGTAAAAAAATAAATTACAGTATATTACATAATACACCTACTGTGCTATTAGAGGGATTGTTTTTGGACTTCTTCCTCATTGTAATGTGGGTGAAACAATCAGCTGATGGTCCCTGCACCCCCCAGACCAAACCAATCTCGCTATCTTATGCAGCAGTTTGGCGCTAGGCAAAGAGAGGGATTTCACCATGAAGGTGTTGTACTCACTCTAATGAGATTATTCCCAGGGATACATAGAGTGGGTAACAATAAAGCATGTCTTAGGTGAGCTTTCACTGAACACACTGCATTGAGTTCATCCACTAGTGATATTGGAGTTAGGCTCCTTTGTGTTGCTGGACAAAGAGTAGGAGACTGGCCCGATGGTCTCATCTTTCTATGGGCTGGGCAGTGTCTCACTGTGTCATAATAATGTAAACATAATATTTCTCAGAAAACCTGAAAATACTGCTCGGTTTTAAGTTAGTGCCATGCTTATATGTTTCGCCTTTTTCAATGTAAAATATATTTTTACATCAAAGTTGTAACATATTTAGCCAGTTAGTCTTTTGTAGCTAATGATTTATCATATCTTTTCATTTTTTCCCGTTTTCTTTCCCAGTTATGTCCTGTTGAATCCTTTTTGCTCAATTGTCAATTAGTTGAATCATGATTCATTAAGCAATAATGGCATGGTTTATAAATAAACTAATACATATCAAACTGCAATCAATGGGGGCTCAGGGGCTTTCACAATTCTTTCTGGGCTTTGACCTCTTTGGAGGTATAGACTCTCAGTGTATCACTGTTTTCCATAACAGTGTTGAAGTTCAGGCGGGTATTCCAAGTACGTGGTTTAGTGATAAACCTGGGTAAGTTAACTCAGAGTAAGTGGTAAACCCCCTACAACAGGGGTTCTCAACGTTTTGATTGATGAGGGCCAATTCAGGAACCCAACATTGAACTGAGGAACACATTTTAATTCATAACTGAGGCTAAACCTGGCAAAACTTGTGACAAATCTTAAGAAAAATTGCAATGCACACACAATCCCTGGGGTTCTCTACCCTCAACAGACAAATGTGGGATAGAACAGTCCTGTGTGCAGTCCATTTCAAGTACAAGCTTATTTAGAACAAACAGTCTCAGTGGGCCTTGCTTATTATCAGCATAGGCCTTATTCAGGGCCAATTCCAGCTACTAAAGCACCACAGGAAAACCTGACAGCCACTAAACACCACTAAAAGGAGATTCATTCTTTTCAAAGCACACAGTACTTCCTGCGGATATCCCACCTATTGGTGAATTAAGTAGCCAATGCGACGATAGTCCACCAAGGTGGAAAGAGGTGCAAGAAGTAATAAAACGTGCAAGGGCCTCTTCAGCCCCGGGACCTAATGGAGTGCCCTACCGGTTGTATAAGAGTGCACCAGATGTTTTAAGATTTCTATGGCAATTAATGAAGATAGTTTGGAAAAAGCAGAGTATTCCCAAGGCTTGGCGGAGGGCTGGGGGAATATTTATTCCCAAAGAAAAGAATGCAGTGGAGATTAATCAATTTAGGCCAATTAGTCTACTGAATGTTGAAGAGAAGGTTTTCTTCAGTGTGGTGGCACGGAGACTGACAAATTACCTTGAAAGGAATAAACTACTTGATACCACGGTGCAAAAAGCTGGAATTCCTGGCTTCTCCGGGTGCTTAGAGCATACCAGCATGATTTGGCACCAAATTCAAGTAGCAAAGCGTGAGAAGAGAGACCTGCACGTTGTGTTCTTGGATTTGGCTAATGCTTTTTGGTCTGTGCCGCATAGTCTGTTGTGGGAGGCCTTTGATTATTTCAGAATCCCAGGTAGCATTAAAAGCCTAGTAAAAGCATACTTTCTGGATATTCAATTATATTTTACTACAGCTGATTACACCACAGGGTGGCAACAACTTGAGATAGAAATCATGGCCGAATGTACCATCTCCCCACTTGCTTTTACAATGGCAATGGAGGTCATCATTAGGGCCTCAAAATGGGTAGTGGGTGGGGAGATGTTGCAGGGAGGGCCACGCCTCCCCCCGATTAGGGCTTTCATGGACGACATGACAACCTTGACGTCAACCGTTCCATGCACCAACAGGTTGCTGGATAAGTTAAATAGTAATCTGCAATGGGCCAGAATGAAGGTGAAGCCAAGTAAGTCTAGGAGTCTCTCAATTGTTAAAGGGAAGGTAATAGATAAGAAGTTTGCTATAAATAAGGAGGTGATTCCCACAGTTCTGGAGAAACCAGTAAAGAGTCAGGGAAGGTGGTATGATAAGCTTTAGTGATAAATCACAGGTTGAACACTTGAGACAGGTCACTAGACAAGGTATTGCAAAAATTGACAAGTCAGGGCTGCCAGGTAAGCTCAAGCTGTGGTGTTTGCAGTTTGGTTTGTTGCCTCGGCTAATGTGGCCATTGACAGTTTATGAAGTTCCTCTGTCAAAGGTAGAGAGGTTGGAAAAAATGATCAACTCCTTTGTCAGAAAATGGCTCAGAGTCCCACGCTGCTTAAGCAGTGTAGCCTTGTCTGGAAAGGGTATTGTAGAGTTGCCAATATCTAGTCTGACAGAGGAATTTAAGTGTGCTAAGGCTAGATTGGAAATTACTCTTACTCAGTCCAAGGACCCAGTGGTGAGGAAAGTTGCACCCACAGTTAATGCAGGGAGAGCAGGCAGTTAAGCAAGCTCAATCAGCATTGAAGCATAGGGATATAATGGGCCATGTGCAGCACGGGCGTCTAGGGGTGGGTGTAAGTAAACCCTTGTGGAGTAAGGCTTCTGCGGGAGAAAAGAGGAAAATGGTAGTGGAGGAAATGCATAGACAGGAGGAGGCTGTACTAAGATGTACTAAGGCAGTGTCGCAGGCAAAACAAGGGCAGTGGGTGAACTGGGAAGGGGTGGAAAAAAGACGGATTAAATGGAAAGATCTGTGGGGCATGGAAGCTGGTAAGATCAGATTTATGTTAGGTGCTACATATGATGTGCTCCCACCTCCCAAGAATTTAAGTCAATGGTTTGGTGAGGATGATAAATACATACTTTGCTCGTGTGTGGGCAGTCTCCACCATATCCTATCAGGGTGCAAGGTAAGTCTCACCCAGGGGCGGTATACGTGGCGTATTGAAGTGTGTGGCAGCGGCAATAGAGGATAAAAGGAGAGAAGTCAATTCATTAGCAGCTAGTAAAGGGGTAAGGCAAATTAACTTTGTACGTCAGGGGGATAAACCTTGTTCCGCGAGGCCAGGTGTAAAACCAGCCAGTTGAAAAATGGGGCGGGCTGGGAAATGAAGGTTGATCTTGGCCAGCAGATGGCGGTACCTCCACATATAGTGAGTACTAAGCTACGACCCGACATAATTCTATGGTCTGATTCAGAGAAGATAGTTTACTCAAAGATGGTTGATTACGAAGATACTTCATGAGAGGCCATTTCCTGTCCCTGGAAATGTATGCAAATAGGGTAGCAGTACACGCCCCCACACATTTATGCAGTGATCGGGCTCTCTTTTTTAACATTGAGGTCTATGGCAGAATCCAAGAATTTCCCAGAATTTGTCAAAGCCTTATTTTTCTGAGCAATGGATGCACATTTCTGACACGGTATCATGATCTCCAAACCCTTCTTACTATTTCAGTAGAATGTCGTGATAGTATGACCCTCCAGTCGGGAGAAAATCAACATTAATGAAGGTGTACACCAAGTTTATTTTGTACTCCGGCTCCTGTCTGGCGTGGAACCGAGGCGTTCAAACGGAAGTCATACGTCAGTGAGACGCCCCTGTGCAGGCGGGAACTGAACCAGAGCCCGTCTCTGACTGAATTCCACTTTGCCCTCATAGACATGAACTAGGACGACCCATCTTGCTACGCATTCATTATCTTTGGTTTACTTCATTGAACTCACTGTTCCTTGGGAAGACAGAGTGGAAGTGGCCAATGAGCTGAAGAAAGCTAAATACACTGAAATAGCAGAGGAGGCAGCTAAGCGAGGTTGGAGTGAATGATTAAGGCCTATTGAAATCGGTGCACGTGGGTTTGTGGCCAGATCTGCTATTGGCTTGCTGTCTAAATTGGGCATTTGTGGTCGAAGTCTAAGGCAGGTGGTTAGTAACATGTCTTTAGCAGCAGAACGGACAAGCGAATGGTTGTGGGTAAGGAGAAGTTACCCTTCCTGGGGCGCAAGCTAAGGTAAGCTAACTGGCTCATTTGTTTTGTGTTTGTGATGGACTGTGCCTAGGTTGATGGTACTTGGCTAAGGTTTTTTATGGTTTATGGTTCAGTCCGCATGAACGGGATGGACCAACCTAGCCAACTTAGACCATGCCTAGGTTGGTTAAGGGTATTTGGATGTTTGTTGTGGTAATGTGGTGGCAGCATGGGGCGTAAGCTAACTGGCTAATTTGTTTTGTGTTTGCGATGGGGCCTAAGCTAACTGGCTAAGCTAACTGGCTAATTTGTTTTGTGTTTGTGATGGGCTGTGCCTAGGTTGATGGTTGGTTGGCCAGGGTTTTTATGGCTATGGTTCAGTCCACATCAACGGGACGGACCAACCTAGCCAACTTTGACCATGCCTGGGCTGGTTAAGAGTATTTTGGGTATTGGATATTTCAATGTGGTAATATGGTGGCAGCATGGAGGGGAGGGTCTCCAGGACGCTGGTTTCACTGTTAAGCCTTCATGAGGTGTCGTGGGCCTAACTTAACGAAACATCGGGGAATGAGGGTGCCCACTTAATAACCCCAATGACATGCCGCATACTATATACTGCTGTTGGATGGGCCATTTGTACTGTGTTTGTGACCATTTGTTGGTGGATTTGTGGGTAGTGTGCTTTTTGAAGTTAAACTTGAGCAGGGGCTTCTTAATGTGTTTTTACCTTGGATTTTGGCACAAGGGATTTTAACATCTAATCCTGTGTATTAATGTAAAGTTGTACAGTTTTACAGATGTTATCAGATGTTATCGCGGGCCGCCAGAAATGTTTCCGCGGGCCGCCATTGGCCGCACTTTGAGAACCTATGTCCTACAACAAGAGTCCTATGGAATTGTTTTGTTAGGAGAATGAAGCCATACAGCCCTTCTATGTAATGTTTTAAATGACTGTTGTAGAAAGAAATGGCTGATCTTTAATGCAATACCTCTATTGCCCATCATCAGCAACCATTCATCCAATGCTCCAAAGGCACATTCTGTTTACTACAGTAATCTGATATCATTTTACAGTAAAAGGCTGAGTGTGTGACTGTGTGTGTCTGTGTCTGTTTGTGTGTGTGTGTGATGGGGATGGGGGTTATGGATCCTGACACTGAAAATAACTGAAAACAATTATTCGATAGTCTTAGAAATGGGGATTTTAAAGTATGCTACAATAAGTTTAGGTATTGGGGCTTTGGTCTAAGCATTAAATTTTAGTGTGTAAGCAATGGGCAAAAACTGTAAGTGATCCATTCTTAATCCATAGGCTTTAAAATGACTTCAATCCACCCTTTGCAGCTATAGCAGCATCAGGGGTTGTTTTTCAGGAGCTGGGCTTGGCCCCTTAGTTCCGGTGAAAGGAACTTCCGCATACCAAGAGAATTTGGACAATTCCATGCTCCCAACTTTGTGGGAACAGTTTGGGGGTGACCCTTTCCTGCTCCAACATGAGTGTGCACCAGTCCACAAAGCAAGGTCCATAAAGACATGGATGGCAGAGTCTGGAGTGGATGAACTTGACTGTAGGGAGTTGAGACGGAAGAGTTGAAGCTAATAGCTGCAAAAGGTGGACCGACGTCATATTACGTAATGTCTGTCATTTTCCTTTTACTTGTAAAGAGGTGGATAAAGCTTCGCTACATTTTACTGTAAGTCATTGTTTTTGAAATCTGTTGACAAAGTTGCCCCAGAAAAATCTGTCAGAATTAAATGCAGAACAGAGCCTTGGATGAATTCTGACATATTGAAAGCTATAAAGATAAGAAATGATTATTTTAACAAATTTAGGAAGGCTAAAGATGAGCAGATATTTAGTGAGTATAAGAAACAAAGAAATGAGGGCAACCGAATGATTAAGAAAGCCAAGACAGGGTTTTTCAATGACAAGATAGAGGAGAATAGGAACAACCCTAGAAAGTTATGGAAGGCACTAAAACTGTTAGGATACAGCAACAAAGTGAAGACAAAATCTTTCAACCTGAGTTTGGATATAGGAGGCACTGTTATATCGGACAAATTAAAAGTAGCAAATAGTTTAAACAAATATTTTACAACCATTCACCACTTTGGTGAATAAGTTGCCCAGTCAATCAGGGCTGTATGGGGAAAGTCATGTACAGGCTTTTTATCAACAGAAGGGAGTCCAAGCAGAAATGTTTTCTCTTGTAAAAGTAACAAATGAAAACATTCTAAGTAAGCTTAAAAATCTCAATCCTAGCAAGGCAACAGGTCTTAATAATATTCCCACAAGATTCATACGAGATGCTGCAGAAACTATTTCTCCTTGCATAACACATATAACCAACCTGTCCATAGAACTAGTTAGTTTCCAATTGAGTTCAAAAATTCAAAAGGGCGGGAGTAATTCCTTTATATAAAAAGGGAAGCAAAGTAGATCATGGAAAATATTGTCCCGTATCCATTTTATGTTGTCTGTCCAAAGTCATTGAAAGGGTTGTTCATAAGCAAATAGATAACTACTTATCATCACAATCTTCTGTACGAATTCCAGTCAGGATTTAGAAAATCTCATTCTACAGACACTTGCTTACTTTACTTAACAGATTACATTAATATAAAAAACAAGTGGATGAAGGGAAATACTGTGGCATGGTTATGTTGGACCTCCAAAAAGCGTTTGACACTGTAAACCACTGTATTCTTTTAGTCAAACTTAGAGCCTTGGGTTTTAACTCTGCATCTCTACGTTGGATCCAGTCTTATTTGGGGGATAGGGAACAAGTGGTAGATGTGAGTGGTACTATATCAACTCCTCTTCCACTTCCATGTGGGGTCCCCCAGGAAAGCATCCTAGGTCCGTTATTTTTTCTGCTGTATATAAACGACATGAAGTCAGCATGTGATTGCAATCTGTATCTTTGCGCGGATGATTCAGCTCTTTTAGTGTCTCATCGCAATAAAGCAGAAGTAGAGAAATTACTTAGTTCAGAAATTCAGAAAGTCAGCTTTTGGTTATCTGAAAACAAACTGTCTCTTCATCTCGGTAAAACTGAATCAATACTGTTTGGATCAAATGATAAGCTAAGGAAGTCACCTGGATTCAGTGTGGTAGTTGGTGAATCTGAAATAACAACTAAGGAATCAGTAACTTAGGCTGAATACTTGATAATAAATTATCTGGGGAGAGTATGGCTCTAAAAGTTCTGTTTAAAGTAAATCAGAAAATAACATTTCTAGCTAGAATATCCACATTAATAGATAGACAAGCTCTTGAGATTCTTGCTGGGGCCCTAATACAATGCCACTTTGATTATGCCTGCACTTCATGCTACACAACCATTCCTAAGATTTTCAAACAGAAGCTGCAGACATCACAAAACAAATTAGTGAGGCTTATTCTTAAAATACACCCATACACACACCTAAACCCGGCTCATTTTAGTAGCTTGAAGTGGCTCAAAGTAGAGGATAGAGTAACATATATAAAAATGTGTATGGTACATAGAATAATTAAAAATGAAGTACCTACATATCTTTGTAATTATTTTTCTCGGGTAAATGCTGTTCACAGTTACTCAACAAGCGGTAGTACCACTGACTTTGTTCTATGTAGATTTAAAAGTTGCATGGGTAAGGGCTCTTTTCTGTATTCAGCAGCCATCATATGGAATGGGTTACCAGCAGCATTAAAGTCAACAGACAATACTGATCATTTTAAGTCATCCCTAAAGAGCTGGCTGAGCAGTAGACAGTAGTATTGTATTAGAGTTACATGCACTGTATGTACTGCACTTCCTTCTCTGCTTTATGTTGTATGTCTGGGGATGCCTGGTCCTCTCTATGTTACCATGTTTTATTTTTGTTTTATTCCTCCACACACCACCAACATAATTACATTCACTTTAAGACATATGCCTTCACCCTACACCTGCAAACACTGACACACACCACAAAATGCACACATTTTAAGGACCACAATGGAAAAAAGCCCTGTGGCTTTATTGTGTTTACCCTTTTGACTGATAATTGTACAAAGTCATTTTATTAATTTATGTATTTATATAAGAATCATCCTTTGTACAAATACATCATGTCAACAAAGATTTTCAATCAATCAATCAATCAATCATTTCAAATGTGCTTTCATCTGATCTCCAAGCTAATTGTTTGTATTGTATTTCAAGTTTGAATGTGTGCGTATATATTTTTATGATTTGTCATCTATTTATCTGGCCTATGTCTAATGCTGTGTCCGACTTTGTTCCCCCCAAATGAGCAGTATCCCCTACAGATGGTAGTGGTTAAGGTGTGCACTGTGCAGGTCGCTCTCTGATCACATACTTTTGCCACTCCCTGAGAAAACCACCCAAGTGAATAACTCTTTTGACACACATGTAATGCTAAAGAAATGACAAAACATTTATTTTGTTCCCAACAAAATACAGTGTTGCAATGTTATGAATATCAAAATCAGTCTGAACTATCAAGACTATTCGACTTATTCACGCAGCGGCCATTATAAACCAAAACGAGGCTACAGGGTACACAACCATAGGATTGTTGTGTTCTATACATTCGCCAGTAGGTGGCGAAAATGCAATGATGATATAATAAGTGTAAACTGTAGCCTCGTTTTGGTTTACACAATGGCCGCCGTGTGAATAAGATGAATACATTTGGAAAAAACGGTCCTAAAACAGGACTAGTGTATGGGGTCATACTATACCCTCTACAGAAGACATGGCTTAATGAATAGTCCCTGTAACATCAAGTAGTTAGCTGATTTAACATGTGGAAAGAGCTCCCTCCTCGGTGTCAACTCCCTCTCGTGAGAGTTTTCATACAGCCGAACACACAGGCTTTCCCTCCACTAAGTACCACACCTCATTGTGCCTGTCTGTCATCTTCATAGGGCTGGAATACACACACACACACACACACACACACACACACAGACACACCGAAATGTAAAACGAATTTTTCACAAATCCAGTTTTTCAATCCTGTCGAATGGTTTGCTTCATACCTGTTATAGCCAACATCATAGTGGAACCCAGTGGTGTAGGACGCACCAGCAGCACGCAGAGCCATCCTCAGCGCACTAGACTGCATCCTTGAGGAAATAAATGACATCCAGCCCCCATAGCTCTTCACATAAACCTGCATTGAAGGCGTCTCACTGAGGTAAACCTATGGAGCGAAGGTTATGCAAACATTAAAGGAATTTTTTTTTACCTTAAAATAACATCTCCAAAATCATTTTGATGGCACATAAACTCTTAAAGGGCAAACAGCACTTCTGCTACACTTTGAGCAGGTCTTGTCGCATGTAAAACAGCCATAAGAGGTTTGGTGTTCGGTTAGGAACACTGCCCTACTGACTACTGTCGGTGCATTCCCTCTAAATTGCATTTGAGTTTGCATTCATACTTTGTTGCAAAAAATGCATATTTAGTTTATTATTGTGGTTGTAGGGGGACCCCGAGACCAAATCTTCTTAGGTGCTGCTTTAAAACATATTTCCGTACACCTGTTAACAAATTAGTGTTCTGTCTCTTCATGATTACTGTTGCTGCTGCTGGTGCACTATGACAAATAGCTCATGCTGGAGGTCACAAGTTCCCACTCAGCAATCGGTCATTCAGAGGAATAACATCTGTGCATGTCATGTCATGTCTGTGCAGACGTACGCTGCTTTCAGTGGGGTTGGGAATAGGAGTCTGTTTGAGCTGGAAGGTGGACGGCAGCAGGAAGCTAATGGTAAAGCCTGATGACTGCAACATGCTTCTGCTGTCCGGGCCTTTGATGATAACGGGCGCAGTCATGTCAATCTTCATGCCTGTGGAATGAAAACACTGTGTTGCTGAATTTGTTGATCAGATGCAATGATTAACTTTAATCACCTGTCCATCCTCTCTATATTTCACATTCACTTCTTGACTCTCCTTCTGTCTCTCTCTCTCTCTCAAACACACACACACAGCGAGAGAGAGATAGAGAGAGAGAAACAGACAGACAGACAGACAGACTAACACACACACACACACACACACACACACACACACACAGCAGCTCACCAGCATCATTGGATCCCATGATGTATCTGAAGAGTTTCCAGAAAGCTTTGCTGATGGCCATTTCCATGAAGGCGGATTCCACGTCGACAGACACCCATTTGGTCTCCTCGTACCTGCGCACCTGAAACACAACGAGTCACTTTCTCTGTCCCCCATGCAGGGACATCAGCCAAGCTGAAGCCTGGTCCACTCAGGCTCCTAAACCTACTCCTCTGAGCTTTGAGATCTGCCAGGTGTACAATGGAAGGTGTCAACAATGACCACAGTTATTGTGGAAAATGACATACCTCATAGCCGTTCCCAGTGCAAGTGAGGTTATACAGAAGACATTCCTTTGACTCTGTGCAGAAGCTGGACTCACTAGAATCACTGAGGAGGATACAAAATCAGTTGTTGTAAACATCAAACTCTGTGGAGCTGACAGCATCATGTATTGTTTGTGGATTGAGAGCAGTTGTTGACAAACATACCCAACTTTGGCCTCCACTGCCAGGGCGAACACAAACACAACTATTCCTGCTCCGTAGACCCTGGAACAGATGACAGTTGTGAAATAAACAAGAAAAAAGGCAGCTCTTAACATAAAAAGTCAAATTCAACATCAATAATTTGCAACAGCCTTTAAGTGAGCCTAAAAATGCTTGTGGTGATTCATGATTATGTTGTGACGCATCACTAATGATGCATATAAACATCTTAGTTGATAGATACTCATTTAAACTTTTGTAAAAAAAACACAAATAGTGGTCAGAATTTGTATTACTCACATTTTCTCCAGTGGGTGTCGTTAGCCTGGGAGAAGTTTTGTTTATTTTTGTCCTCCAGTCTTCCGCTATTTAAAGTTCCCCCAGGTTATGAAAGTGCACTGCCTCCACCCGGACTCCACCCATCCTCCCATCCCTCGGTCATGTAATATTTGTATAAGCGTAGCCAACGCAGTGTACACACAGGCTTTTCAAAGAAGTTAAATACTCATCAAAGACGTTAGAATGCACGTTAGGTAACTTTTCTGTCCATAATAAACAAAGTCAGGCTCATGATTTTCTCTAGGTAACACTCCCTGTTCAAAAATGTCACATACACAAAGACCTCCACAATCAGGTTATATTTCTTCCCATGGCCATCTATTTTTTGGTTAGTTGATTTGTTCACAGGATTTCACACAAACTGGGAAAGAGAGATTTTGTGAAAATCTAAACCAATTTTCATGAAATCTTAGTAGTGAGGAGCAGCATGAGCAGCAAGATAAAAATAAAACCTTACATTTGGGAGCAGATCTGACTAACTGGCTGTCGGCACACATTTAGTTTAGCTTTCGCTGAGATGAGTATTACTTTAACTTCCCCTTATGCTCAGATAAAGTATCAAAGGGGACTGAGGTATGCACTCTACCAAGTGTAATAGTTTGTTTATTGCTACTGAAAACTGGATGAAAACATAATTCAGGTTTATAGTCCAAGTATACTTGCGTATACCAGGAATTTGGCCCCTGCACTTATCCCATCCGTGAATTAGTGAAACACACACAGCACACAGTGAACACACAGACACAGTGAGGTGAAGCACACACTAACCCGGAGCAGTGAGCTGTCTTGCTACAGTGGCGCACGGGGAGCAGTGAGGGTGGTGTCTTGCTAAAGGGCACTTCAGTCGTGGATGTGGGCATAGGAGAGCAGTGCTCAACCACTTCCCCCGCCCACTTTTCTCCTACTGATCGGGGATCGAACCAGCAACCCTTCTGTTTCAAGCCTGAAGCCCTAACCAGTAGGCCACAGCTGCCCCAAAACATATACATAACACATAGCCAATAGCTTGTCTCTTAGCCTCCCTCATCAAACACCAAAATAAGACTTGTGTATGAGTATGAAAGAACACCTTTCAATTGGGGAATCCAGTCTTCTGGTCAAGTCAAGTCTAGTCAAGTTTATATAGTATTTCATACACAAAGGGCATTCAATGTGCTTTACATAAATAAAAGCAAACAGTAATAGCTAATAAAAACATAGAAGGGCAATAGTCAAAGAATAGTTTACTAATTAAACATTAGAAAACATAAGACACAAGGTAGAATCATTCAGAATTTGTAACTCTGTAAAGGTAGCAGAAAGCATCTAAAAACAGTTTGGTCTGAAGTCTAGATTGATTTAAAACTGGCTACAGATGGGGCCTTTTTGATGTCATCCGAAAGTTGGTTCCAGAGCTGAACTGCATAGTAGCTAAAAGCTGCCTCACCACGTTTAGTTCTAACAGCAGATTTTACTAAGTCTTCTGGTGCCATGAGACTGTATCAAAAAAGATAAAAAAAAAAGACACAAAGACACAGAAGGTTAGAGGGCTGTCAATATTAAACGTGATGAATGATTTTTGTGAACTAACTAGTCTGTTGCAGTGCCGGAGCCTACCGTTGAACTCTTAAGAGGACTCTGAACTTGGAACACGAGTGGCTTGTTGTGGTGTGCACCTGTGCTCCTCTCTCAGCCTCACACACTGCAGGTGTGGGACAGTTGCTCGGCTACAAGGCCATTTCGCCCAGGAGCTCAGACAAAGGTGAAAAGAGTCCCATGGGCCCAGGAGTTTCGACACCGCTGCCGTGTGAGTGAGGTGCAGGGTAGCATGGGCATAATCAGTTTCTGTCTCCTGCCCTTTAAGGCAAACCCCATAATCACCGGGCTTCAGACCTGTGGTTTAACTACCTTTTGAGAAGGTGAGGACTCTCTATTGTTCCCTTCCTTGTCACACCAAGTGTAATCCCTGAGAGGAATGCTATTCTCTACCAGGACAAAGGGTCAGCTTCGTCCCACCCATGCAATATTGCAACCTAGATCTCAGAGCACCCAGACACACAAGAGACCACATGGGAAAATAGCATTTGTATTGCAAAGTATACATTCCATTTCCCCCATCAATCCAAAACATGCATCTGCATGGGAAACTTTTAATTAGCTGATACAGAATGAAACTAATAGGGATATACCCCTAACAACAAATAAGGCACATGTCATTTCTCTTTGCAGCCATTATATAATTGCACGCAATGTCTCACCAGCCACCCCACAAACCCTATCTTTTGTAATCACTCTGACAAACAGAGGTGTCCCATAATGAAGGTGTTTATGAGATTAACCCTGGGCGCATTAAGTGAATTACAAAAACAGTCATTAAGAAAGCACATTTCTATCTGAGGTGAACTTCCACAGAACATTCATTACATTGAGTTCGTCCACTGCTTTGTGCAAGTGTAATAGTCGTATTGGATTTAGGTTCCTTTGTGTTGCAGGACAAAGAATAGAAGACTGGCCCAGGGGTCTCATCTTTCAGTGGGCTGGGCAGTGTCTCACATTGTCATAATAATATTATAACATTATACTTCTTAGACCATTTTTCTTTTGACAAATTCATATAAACATGGACACTGATAAAAATACACAATTTTGTATTGAAATCTAGCAAGTGTAAACAAAAGAAGAGGGGTATGACGATAACCTGAAAGCCGTGAACAAACTGTATGACGGATAAAATGGTCACTGCTTAATTCTTGCATAGAAGAACATACAGAAGGTATGATGTGATATTTGGTGGGAGCACAGAAATCTGTCATTTAATGTTTTGACAGGATTTTTGCACTGTTCCCTGATTACCTAGAGCTGTGTGAAGAAACGTATGATAATGTGTTTAAGACGTACCATGTGTGACTTTCAAGCCACAGACAGCGAGATGACTATTAGCTGCAGCATACGAAAGCCTCATCGTCTCTATCTGATATTGCCTGTGCTACTGTCGGACTCTCCCCCCTCCTCATCCTCCTCCTCCTCCTCGGTGTCCTCGTAGATGACGTCCTCCAGGTCGTCGCGGACCAGATCGTACAGGTCCAGGATGATGCCCTGGCTCAGGCAGGTGTTGACGGTGGAACCAGAGCTGATGTGCGTGGCGCTGGCGTTCACCACGCGGGGCTTGCGGTTCTGCTGGCGACTGCGGGGGTGGACGCACTCAGTCCCTGGAACGTGTGGTTCTGCAAGAACAGAGACCAGCAGAAGGAGGTTAGAGAGCCAAACCCAAGTGTATATTTACTCAACATAGATGATTTTACACATGACAAACACAAACATAGTGGGTTTTAACACAAGGTTTTAACCTAATTTAAATTTAAGGGACCAAAGTGCAAAGTCTATCATCATGGTAAGTTCTTGTGTATGAACTCCAGCTATCGTGTTGAATATGGGAGCACTGAGCTGACTCTAAGGTCTTGCTTGTGGTGTTAAATTACCAAATTGATTTTGCCTCGTTATTAAATTAGCTCTAGCTGGACTTACTTACGACTTTGCACTTTGCCTATCATTTGAATTAGGGCCCAGAATGTTAATCATTACTGTAAGTATATACCAATAGTTGACAAAAGTTACATAACACCATTACTACATAGGTAAATTCAAAGTGTATCTGAAGCACAGTGATGGGCAAACTACTTAGAGAATGTAGTGAGCTAAGCTACCAGTTACTACAGTGCCCTCCAGAATTATTGGCACCTCTGCTAAAGTTGACTAAAAACCGGTAAAAAAAATAATCTGTTGGTGATTTATTGTCATCTCACAATAAGGACTATGACACCCCATAAAGTTGGAGAATACAAAGCAAGGGATTTATAACCGTTTGTCTTTACAAAATCTCCCCAGATCGTAGGTTTCCTAGGTCTACACTTATGCATTCTCCTCTTTGACTTACCCCACTGTTTTTCGATGGAGTTTAGATCAGGGGACTGAGATGGCAATGTCCGAAGCTTGATTTTGTGTTTAGATCTGGACGTTAGTTTTGGTTCATTGTCCTGATGAATGATCCAATCATGACCGACTTTTAGTGTCTTGGCAGAGATTGACAGATTTGCTTTAAAAATGTTCAGGTTTTTCTTGGTGTTCATGATACCATGCACCTTAAATAGGTTCCCAAGGCCTTTGGGAATAAAAACAGCCCCACAATAGCACAGCCCCTCCACCATAATTCTCATTTGGCATGGGGTCCTTTTCAGTTTAGTCATTCTTCTATGTATGCCAAACATACCTAAAGTGTTTCTAGCCAAAGATCGCAATTTTCATTTCACCTGACAATAGACCACACTTCCAGACAAAGTTACTGTACCATTCAGAAACTCCTGTCGTTTACATTGGCAATTAAATGACTGGACAGGCTTTTACCTGGCATGCTCTCTAAATAATCTATTAGCAGTGAGGTCGCTTTTGAATATTTTTTGGGGGACTTGGTGACCTCAAGATGATACCTTTGTCTGTAACTCTCCAACAGTGGTTCTTATGGAATTTTTTTGCCTATATCTTACCATCCTCCATACTGTATGTTTGGGCAAGATAACCATGGGTCTTTGTCAAAGCATGTTTGTCACATTTCCAGATGATTAGAACCTTTTAATCATTGTTTTAATTGTAAATATAGGCATTTTCAACAAAGTACCTAGTTTTCATAGACATTCTGACTTGTAATGTCAACGCACTTTCTTTTTATTTAAGTTTAGTGTATTATCTTGTCTTTCCGATGTTGAAAAATGACTAGAGGATTTAGATTCTGTGTGACTTTATTTTCATACCATAGTGAAAAAGAAAGTCATGAACTACAGACACTCTGATTAACTTAAATACATTGAAATTAGATAGGAAAATAGGCTTCTGTTAGGTTTTGTATATACGATTTTTCAGTGGTGCCAATAATTGTGAGCAACGTGTTTTTGTTAAAAATATTTATTTCTTGATGAGATTTTCCTTTTTTTTCAAAATAAATTTGCTTCCCTTCATGGTTGGATTTTTCCTATTTGTTTTCATTGTGAGATTACAATACATCACCAACAGATTATTTTTTATACCGGTTTTTAGTCAACTTTAGCAGAGGTGCCAACAATTCTGGAGGGTACTGTATATGAAATGAAGCTTAACACAAAAGCTTCCTCTAGAGTCTAGACAAAATGTAGCTAGCAAGTTACATACATTTCACAAAAGTAGTTAGGGTAACACTTTACTTGACAGTATCGACATAAGCAGGGTGCGATTTGTGTAAAAACCAGAGGGGGGGATGATTTTGAATACATTTGTCACCCAAAAAAAAATAAAAATAAAAAATGAACGAACGATTCATAGCCTAGTAATGTCATGGCTAATAATACCCTATATTAGTTTTGCCACCTTTGTAACATTTTAGTTTTAGTTTACCGTGGTGTATGACTATTTAAACAGCGAGTGTGCTTGGTATGATGATCAGCTCCTCTAATGCAGGGTAGGACTACGTTTTGACAAAAATACAAATTCACCTTGTTCTTGCCCCATCTGAAATGACTTCTCTACTTTTGCTGCCTCCATCCTTTCTGTATTTGTTGTGTAAAAAAACGTTGTATATGATGGCACTGAAGTCTTAAGTTAGTGAATTGGTGAACAGTGTTAGTTGGTAACCAAATAGCCTACACATTGCGCTACACGCTGCATAGGCTACGTTCTCTCTCCTGCTGATTTGCGTTCAGTAGCCAAGTGCGTAATATTGCAAAAGTTGAAAAAATAAATGTGTTTATTGTAGCCTACAGAAAATAAATAGCCTATCATACTGTCAGTTAATTGCCTACAGTGCAGTGAAGAGTTTGGAGAGTAAAGTTATAGGGCAACTTGAAGTTTTATGAAAATAATTTAAGAACCAGAACATAAAGACCATGAAGCTTCTATTTCTTGCAGCTGTTAAAACACCCGCTAGATAGTTTAAATACCCACCAACATTCGTTTTTGCAGTACAGATTATTTCTAAGTTTCTAAGATAAGTTATTTGTCTACTACTGGCTGATTTATTAGTTTTTATTAGTTTTGTGTAGTTTTGTGACATTCAGCAAATATCTTCTCATTTAATGTAAGTTCCTTCAGACAATAGGCCTACGTTCTACTCAGTTGTCCTCCATCTCAGTTGCATCAGTTTTCTAATTCTGAAGGTTCTAAAACATTATTATGCTTCACTGAATCCTTCTCGTTTTCTTTCATTTGTCTAGCTAACTTTTCCATTGAACCTAGCCATTTATGATGGATTACACACTCGACACTGTGAAATGTCCTGCACGATCAAGGCCAAATTAAGTTATCACGCAGCCACTGTGTCAGCAGCATCAGTGCTGACGGTGACGGTGCGTTTCTGATGTCAGATTATTATGTAGGCTAGCCTACTAGACTGTTCTCGCGTTGCAGCTTTACTTATATGAAGTAGCATTAATCAATATGAGGGGCAGAGGGGATAAATGTTGTCCCCGACGAAAAAATAATTTAGCAGAGGTAGGGATAGGAAAACCAGAGGGGGGGAAATCCTCACCATCCCCCCCTACAAATCGCACCCTGGACATAAGAGTGACATGACACTGTCATGACACATGAACCCTAACCCTAAACCTAACCCTAACCCTAATCCTAACCCTAACTTGTTATGACAAAAACCAGAACAGAAACGTTATGTCATAAATGTTTCTGACTTGTCTATGACACGTTCATGACAGTGTCATGTCACTCTTATGTCGATACTGTCAAGTAAAGTGTAACCGTAGGGTAGTTTACTACATCAGAAGCTACTTTGTATTTTTATAGAAAATTAACATGAACAAAAAAAGTGAACCAGCTTCATGCCAAGTCAGTGCTATTTGAATGAACTAGCCAATATAACTAAGTCAAACAGATACAGTAACTTAGTTAATAAAATAATAAAATAATAACCCTTGATTGTTACTCTCACAGCTCCGAAATCAATTTTGGGGGAAAAGGCTCCACATAATAGCAAATGGCAGGTACTGAGTGTGCATATGGCCCATGGGCATGCTCAATTTGGGCATTTCTTTGCAAGATGAACTGCAAGCTAACTTATATTCGGGGTACAATTGCAAAAGAATACACTATGGAACTATGCATGCATGCATGTTTGGATCATCATTGGACATTCATTTGGTGGATGTTTGCCTGTAAAAGCTTCACCTTCTCTTGATTATCTCACTTTAATTCCACTTGGCTGAAATTGTGGTGCTACATTTAGAAGTACAATTGGGCTACCCAGTCAGTAATGTGCAAGTTAAAACTAATTCAAAAAATGTAGCAAGGCAGCTCACTACGCCGATGTGCTTCACCTCAATTTTTGTGTGTCTCACTTCACTGTGTGTTCACTGTGTGCTCTGTGTGTTCACTAATTCACGGATGGGATAAATGCAGAGACCAAATTCCTTGTATACGCAAGTATACTTAGCCTAGAAACCTGATTTACATTTACATTACAAAAGATAGATAGATAGATAGATCAGAATGTAACACTGGCTGCATGTGATTGGTTAATTTCACTTCACCGGAGAGGTTGCACCCATTTCATAGACCCCGCCTTGACGTAGCTTCCCTCTACCTATATTGCCACCCAACTCAGGCCCTCAGTGTTGACGTAGCTTCCCTCTACCTATATTGCCACCCAACTCAGGCCCTCAGTGTTGACGTAGCTTCCCTCTACCTACAGTATATTGCCACCCAACTCAGGTCCTCAGTGTCATATTGTTCATATTGCTGCACTTCGCACTTTTTGCCATATTGCACATTGTGTTGATTTGTATACCTTTTAAATATCTATTTGCACTTGTCTAGTTGTGTCCTATGGTCAGTCTTATGTTTAATGTATGCTTGTGTGTGTCAAATCTTGTTTTAATACTGCACATTGGAGTATGGGAGAAACACAATTTCAGTCTGCTGTGTAATGTACTGTTGCAATAAAGTTGAGAGCGTTGGTCAGTGTCAGCATTTGACAAGACTGCCCTCTAGTGGTCTGTCTTCATTACAACAAACTCGTACCTTGTCTGTTGTAGCAGTCTTCAGCAAGGCATCTGTGTGGGTTCTTTGTTCTTGGTCCATCGCCCAGCACGTTGCGGCGAGGCGGTAAAATCTTCGTTGGGGTTATGACGGAGTGACAGCCATAGCAAGGCGAGCCCAAATCCATCCTTCCAAAACCCCTAATTATCACAAACACATATAATGTCAACTCATATTACAATCGCTGAAGGTTTATCAGACTCTTATGAATAAAACATGCGGCGATGTAGGTGCAACGGCCAAAGGACTGGATAATTTGAGTTGCCAGTGTCCAAACCTGAAAGTGCGAGCGCAGTTGGGGCAGTGGAACTCTCCAATGCCCCACATTTTGCCTTCCGGTACAGGGTCATACTTCGTCTTGCACTTATGACAGCGGGACACCTGTTGTGAGTACATACACTCAATCATTCCACAGCGTTATTTGGTTGGGTGCCTTAAATAAAGTGTTATCTGATTGGAAAAGCAGGTCAAAGGATACACTTGTTTACTTGCTTAAGGTGCTTTGTGATATATGAGACTAGCATAAATAATATAGAGCTATTAACATTTTCTCTACAGGATTATCTAAGAAGTTTGAATAGATTCATTAGTATTTGTAGCGAATGACAATTAACCTAGTAGACAAAAAAAAACAGACACAAAGCAATTACTAAGCTGGTAGAAACTGACCTGGGAGCAATAAAAAATGAAAACTAATAAAAAAAAGACCATCTGCATACTTTGAAAAGAATGGGTCTCTTTACTATCTTCGCAATGGTCCTGAGTATTACGTCTTGGGCACATTTCCATTGATATTAGGCAAACATTTCTCTGGAGAACTTTAATCATCAGTAGGGAAACAATCATGGCCAGCAATACTGCTCAAAACGTTGCCCAATGTTTTGCCAACGCCTTAAGGAACTAAGTAACCTTAAGTGCTAAGGAAGTGTCAGAGGAAGTGGATGTCATACTGTTTTCCTCTGTGCGACGCGGCGCCACCAGTCATTGTCACACCGCTCGCAGGCAAACTGGTGCAAGACGGACGGGATGAGGTCACGCTGCGCGTTGTCAAACATGCGCACATTCTCCTGGGTCAGGGGCAGCACACGGAGACGCTCACCGAGTTCCTGGAGAAACACACACACACACACACACACACACACACACACACACACACACACACACACACACACACACACACACACACGCAAAAACACACTGATGCATATAAACCACAAAGTGAAAGACATAAACATACAACAAATACACAGGTAAACATTCAAACCACAGAAACAAACACATATCTCAATCCCATTTTAAAGCTTTAGTAATGAAGATGGGCTAAATTGTGTCCACATTTGTTTACTAATCAGCAATATTATTGTGCTGGTGCACTATGAGAGAGAAGTCACGATAAAATGGCTGTTTTTTTGTCAAGGATATGACAAGGGACTTCCTCAAAATATCAGTCCAATTCTGTGTTGTGAGCAAACAAACGACAGCACATCTCTGTAGTGTACAATGTATAATCACAGTGTTATAGTGTTATAATGTTATACCTAGTGTTATAAAATTCTTCGGATAATAAAAGCATTGACGTCATAAGAGATTACCTTATTACTTTATTAACTCACTTATAAACTCCAAATAAAATGGTTAGTAAAGAGATTGTGCCAACAAGCATGGCACAGTAGTTGTCAACTCCATTAGGAAGAGTAAGCTGTATCAGTCTGGGTTGAAAGGATGGTATTGCATTCTTCCAGCTCACTTCCCTGGCATACCTTGTCAACAGTGCTTTACTGACTACTTCGCATAAATACTGACCAGCACTGAAAAAGTGTCATGAGGCGCCAGCGTTCTAAAACATGTGGCTACTTTGTGGAAAGTGAACGAAACCAAGCCAATCTAAACAAATCCCCCACCTGGATGTCCTTGTCCTCATTTGGCTGTTTGTCTGCTTTGGACTGTGGAGAGGAGAAGATAGCTTGAGAAGTAAATAAACAGCAGAGTGTCACAGACAAAGTTCTGTATCCATCATGAAAGAGGCAGAGGCATACACCAACCTTATTACCAGACTTGCGGGATCTGTCTTGTTTTAGGGCTGCCTGAGAGGGCATGGTGTACAGCTGTCAATATCTCATGTTACTGAATTCATTACTGCTAGTGTTAACATACACAATGGCAAGAATAATCATGTGCTCATATGGTTTTATGAATGGTCCAATTTGTACATCCTGTTGTTGAAGATTCTCCTACCTGGCTGGTAGAAGAATGGGCTTGAGACCTGGCTTCGTTCTTCTCTTCAGCCTTAAGTTTCTCCACCACATGCTGCCTCAGGGTCAGATGAAGGGGGAAACTTAGTCACAATGTGAGACATCATCAGGTGCCACAGTGATATATTGTGCTGCAATACTTCTACAATACAATTTGTGTCTGTTACAATCATATACCATTTGATAATGCGTTATGATGCCATATTCTGAAGTACCTGAACACCTTACCTTAACAATGAGATCATTCTTTAAATCATGTCTGTCTTCATCGTCAAGCTCTACACAGCAAGATAAAAAAGTACATCAAGGTACAACAGCTTTGTGCTCCTATGTTGGTCATCGTAAATCAATAAGAAAACAAAACAAAAAATATATTAAAATGTAGTGGCCTTAGATATGGTACTTTAGTTGTAGACCTGTGATTAATATCAGTGATGAATTCTCTACCTCTATCTTTCATCAGTACAATCTCCATGGCTATGCGTCGATGGTCATTGCCATAGCGGCGCATAAGCAGAGCTGCCTTGTCAATTGTAATCTTTCCATGAAATTTTTCTCTGAGTCTTCTGACACTGATTTCCAGCTGCAAAATAGATGTTTGGGTGAGACACATAAATATGACCAAGTACTTTAAAACACACTTGCTGTACCTTAGGCTACTGTAGCCTAAATGTATCTGGGTACAGAGGGGGGATGATAATTGAGAAGATATAATATTAGGGCCTACATTTTGGCCAATGGTGACAATTCTGGGGGGAAAGTATTTTCCCTGTACCAAAATCTACTGTCATACCAGATGACATTTACAACGAAACCAACTGAAACACACTTCTCCCTCATTCAGAGGCCGTGTGCACTGTAGGCAAATGACTCAGATCGTTAAACTGTTGACATATCGTCTTAACTAAAATAGCACACATCTCGTAGCGTGTTTATTTATTCATCAGACTGTGTCCATAACTGTAACGGTGGGTGCAGTAGCATAGGCTACTTTGTTGCAGTCGGTAGTATTAGGAAGTAGCATAACATCCTCGACGACATGTTAGCCTACTGTAAAAGCTTTCCTTTGAATTCACTGAATATTCTGAGCATAAAAAGCTAACCCTGTCATTTAAAAGGAATTTAGGGAGTCACGCTTCAAATTCTCAAGTTAAATAAAATTACATTATCATACCTCCACCTCATCTTGAAGACGATTCATGTTAATATCAGTTTTAAAAAGACAAATCCCGAAGTTTTAAATAGGGCACATAGCCATGTATCAGTCGTTTTCAGCAGGTCTGTTGTTCAGATCGGATCAGTTTCAGTTTGATATCAAGACGACTGACGTAGGTTTGACTTCGATTGACCACCAGAGGGCACTCATAACTGTGACCCCACCCTCTCTCTCTCTCTCTCTCTCTCTCTCTCTCTCTCACACACAAACACACACACACACACACACACACGCACACACACACACATAGCCAGATACACATAAACATAAACACACAACACATTTAGCCAGTAGTTTACATCATTGATCATTGTCATACAAATATAACTCTATTTGTTTTAGAACACATTGAGTTAGAAGAAGGGTTCAGTAGCCAGGTGCTAGGGTATAGCCTAATATCGGCAAACTTGCTTATGTTTGGAACTTCAATTCCCAGACGCCACACTGCCTCATGACCCACTTTTGCCCCCCCCCACCTGGCAAGCTGACCAGTGTATTACGTCGGTCACGTTATGTGACACTGTTCACTCTGTATCAGCAAAGTACCGCAAGTGTTACATTTCACTTCGGACCGACTATCTCTGAATAAGCCTACAGCAGGTCTTGCACACAGCCATGATGGACATTTAACTTAAGGTCTGTATGCGGGTACGTTCAATTCTTTAGGCAACAGAATGCGCAATTTTATCATGTATCCACGAAAGGTGTGTGTAGTCTGTGTAACCGAGATAATGCTGTCCTATTGAATGTTAAATAAACCTTGAATTAAGCTTCTCAATAGCCAGCTTAATGTGAATTATGGCAACTCTGAATAGCGAAGGAACGGGGATTGTCAAGGACATTCAGGAAACTTGTACCCTGCATTTTAATATTAGAAATATACCACAACCATGTCTATTGTTTGGTAGGCCTACAGAATACCATTTGGCTTTAATTGTCGATACAATGGATGGAGTTAATTCACAATAACAAACATTATCTTAGGCTAGGCCTACTTAATTGTTACAGAATCAATGGATGGGAACAAAAATGAGTGATGCTGTTTTTGAAAAGTTTGCAAGTGACCCATCTTAGATCCTAAACAAGCTATAAAGGGCACATAGAATTGAATGGGAAGGGCAGGAAATGAATGGGAACATAAACGTGATTTCGATAAGTAATCTGGATTAATCTGGATTATCTACGGCAAAATCACAGTAAAGTAGCTTTAAGGAGACAGCCCGAGACGTGCGCTCGTAACGTAAAGTAAAAATGAGGCCACTTGTCATATACAAAAATCTGTAGATCTACTAGCCTATAATAATGTATCACACAGTCTTGAGAGAGAAAGCGAGAGAGAGCAGTGGAAATATCATATTTCTTTGTATGCATGTGCGCAATATGCTATGCACAGCTGTTCCATGTGGTTATTACACATGTTTGACGAAACCACAAAAATGTCAAATTCAGTAAGGGGGTCTGTTCATCATCACCATCACCTTCATGTTTTTTATTCACTGTCATAAATACACAAATGTTCTAAATCTAGTTTGGGATAGGTGTGTGGTGTTGAGTAACATACGAGTTTAATATAAATGTTTTTGATTACAGCATTAGTCTCATCATTTTATAACCACACCATTTATGAATAATAACCACCATTTACCACCACTAGCATTAGTCTCGTTTAGTAACAATAACCACCATTTACCACTGCTAGCATTAGTCTCATAATTTAAAAACCACCATTTATTAACAGTAAGGACTTTTATCCTCATGTACTCAGAACAGCACCCTTGCTCTACAGAGCAGAAGGTGTTCACACACAGGAGGGTGGACTTTGCACTTTAAAAACAAAACATTCTCATCGCTCTGAAGCAGGCTGTTTAAAATCAAAACAAACAAACAAAAATGTTACTTCAGCACTGTAATGTATTTATAATATTTAGACCTAGTGTATTCATTTTCAGTAAACTGATGATTACATGAGGAGAGTGATCCCAGCATGTGAACAATGGCCCAGTGTTGCTTCCAGGATAACGTGCCTGAACAGCCGAGGCCATGGGAACCAGGAGGGTTCTGGTGACGGGCTGCTCCTCTGGAATTGGATTAGCTGTCGCGGTGCGTCTGGCCAAGGATGATCTGAAGAGGTTCAAAGGTGAGAGACTCCCAGGGCCTCTCCTGTAGAAAAACACCATGTCAGAGCGTCAAAATAAAGCTTGTGTGTGTGTGTGTGTGTGTGTGTGTGTGCGTGCGTGCGTGTGTGTCAGTTCTGCTCATCTACATTACAGTACGCATAGTCTAGTGTGTTCTACACAGTCATGTGAGTGTGTGTGTGTGTGTGTGTGTGGTTTGTGTGTATGTGAGTGTGTGTGTATGTGTATGTGTGTCTGTGTGTGTGTATTTGAGTGTGTGTCTGTGTGTGTGTATGTGTGTGTGTGTGTTTGTGTGTGTGCGTGTGTGTGGGTCTTGGGGGGTATGCTTGTGCATGTCTTTTTTGCATCACCAAGTTCAGCCATTCTGTGACTGTTGCCTGACTGAGATGTGCTGTGCTGTTCTTGGGCATTGGGTGGGGGTGGTGGTGGTGGCGATCAGTTGTGGCTACCATGAGGAACTTGGAGCGGAGACAGGCTCTGGAGAGGGCAGCTGGGGAGACGCTGGACCACACTCTGGAGATCCGCCAGCTGGACGCTTGCAGTGAGGACTCCATCAGAGAGTGTGTGAATAGCCTGCCAGACAGACGGGTGGATGTTCTGGGTGAGCAAACACACACACACACACAGACACGCACACACAGATGCACACTCGCACACACACACACACACACACACACACACACACACACACACACACACACACACACACACACACACACCTCTATGTAGTCATATGAACATGGATGCACATACTGTTGTATATGCACACACATAACACATGCTGTATAAATGCAAACAGAGGCACAAACATAAACACAGAAGTGTGCAGAATGCGTGCACACAAACCCAGACACACACACACACACACACACACACACACACACACACACACACACACACACACATACATACATAAACCAGAATTACACCACACACTCAGTTCACAGTAGAAAAGACCTATGTTTCTCAGTAGAACAGTAGGGGGAGATCAGCCTGCCACAGACCTCATCTTACAATGTGTGTGCCAGTGAAGAAATAGCAGTTTATTGATTTCCAATCAAAAGAATCTCGCCTGTTAACTTGGCATTGTCAGTGAGTATTTCACATGAACATAAGCACTGAGGATCACTGCTATAAATTCATATTGGCTATATAATTTTAAACTATGTTAGAACACAGCTAGGAAGAAAATTATTTTGTGCTTTCTTATTTGTCTCTGAGTTTGACAATTCAAATCCGGTGCAGACCTGAGCAAGAGGCTGTATCCTGAAGGCTATGTATTCAAAGCTTCCTGTATGTGACAAACTTAATATGCCTAAATATCTTCAACCTCAAGGGCTGTATGCTGCTAATGAGGAAATATGATTCATTACTAGAGCTGAACTTCTCACCATGGTGGGATGTAGAAGGGAAAGCTAGACAAGGAAGGGAATTGAAACACACCAGACACAATTAGTTATTTATGCCCATCCGCACCACCCTGGCGCCCTATTACCACTTACAGAAACAAAGGTCAAATAGCATGTCAAAAGGCTAGCATATTTTTTACTTTCCTGAGTCTGTACCTTGTTACTTTTACTTGAGTAAAGAAATTAAATCAATACTTTTACCAGAGTCTTTTTTAACACTGTAGATGTGTATTTCTACTTGTGTACGGAGAGTGTGTACTTTTGTCATCTCTGGTTCACACCCTCCTGAGGACTCCACAAGTACTTCAGACAGAGTTGTTAGCACATGCCCGCTAGCTCCGTCGAGTGACCCTTGGCAGTCCGCTCCTCTCCTAGTGAACAACGCAGGCGTGGGCATGATCGGTCCACTGGAGTGCCAGAGCGTCGGCGCCATGCAGGAGCTCTTCAACACCAACTTCTTCGGCCTGGCGCGCCTGGTCAAGGAGGTGCTGCCGGACATGAAGAGACGCCAGAGTGGACACATCGTCGTCATGAGCAGCGTCATGGGCATTCAGGGTGAGCGCCCTGAACTTTGTGCCATAGTTAGGTCATATACCATCCCGAGAATATGCAGATATTTGTGTCCCATTTCATGCGGAGATTGGTGAGAGAAGGATCCAAGGCATCCTTGTAGTTGGTCATTGCTGTTATTTGTCCTCCCTAGGCCTGCTCTTCAATGATGTCTACTCCGCATCAAAGTTCGCCGTAGAGGGCTTTTGTGAGAGCCTGGCTGTGCAAGCTATGAAGTTTAACATAAAGTGAGTGCAAACATGACATTTATTTGTAAGTGCATGCATTTAATCACTTTCATACTTACTCATAGACTTTGCACTCACATCTTTTGATGTTGAATAAAATAATGGATATGTCTATCCGTGATAGTGGGATTTTGTTTAGTTTTGATGTTGCATTCCCCTCGGTGTGCAGGATGACGTTAGTGGAGCCGGGTCCGGTTGTGACTGAGTTTGAGAGGAAGGTGTACGAGGATGCTGCCGACATGGACCTGTCCGGGACGGACGAGGAGACGGCCAAGATTTTCAAACAGATTTACCTGCCATACTCACGCAAGGTGTTCACCTCGCTCGGACAGACCCCAGAGGAAGTGGCTGAGGTAATGAGGCTGTGTCCATCTATCACCTTTTACATGACAACAAGGGAAATAATCAAGGTAGAGTGCGATAAGGACAAGTTAGTGCAGCACTGAGTGCTACTTCCATACAGTCAAGTGCAGTTCTAGTCAGGTGGGAAGTGCTAGAATTAGCAAGTCTAGTTGTTGGTAGTGTTAGAAGAGATACTCTGAACAGCTGGGTGTTCAATAGTTTACCTTGGGCCTGTCCATCCCCTCATTAGCTTTGGGTTTTTGCATTTGTACTGTAACTATGGAGAGAAGATGCTCACCTTAAAGAACCAATAAGCAGGTTAAGATCTCATTTTTTTTAAGGAAGCCATGAAAATGTATCACTGATATTGCTATTACCTGAAATTCATTCTTTTTGCTCATGATATGCTGCCTTTAGCACCTTTAATAGTCTTTGTCAACGGTATGCATTTTGTCATTGGAGCATTAGATGCAACTTAAATGTGTAAACAGTAGTTTAATGCATGAGATCACCAAAACATGCAGGAATCTTATTTGCGTCTGTGTGTGTGTGCAGCAAACCTTTCAGCTGATTGTGTCCAGAGACCCTCCCTTCCGCCACCAAACCAACCGGCTGTACATGCCCCTGACGGCCATGAAGCACGCTGACCCCACCGGACGGCTGCCCATCGACACTTTCTACAAGTTGGTCTTCAAGCATGACCGCGTGTTCAACGCAAGCCTGAGCCTGATGAAGTTGATGACCAAGAGGACGGGGAAGAGTGGAGGATGAAGAGGCATGACGCGGGACGACAGCGAGACGTCTGGTCTGAAAAGAGGAATCAGCCTGGAGCAAACCCCTGTTCTCTTCATGTCTCTTCAAGTAGTTTATCTGTAGGTAGATTTGTCCCAACATACGTGTCACACCAATCACTGACTGGACAGCCTACACAAAACTGTGATTGTTATTGACGGGTTCATTGAAGAGGGATTATCAGTAATGGTGCGGTCACAGTTGATGGACTGACAACATTACAGATTCATGAGTGATTGTTTTCAGTTGTATTTATTGTTGCTGAAGCTGACCAAGAATGTAGCTGCTTGATGAACTGGAGTTTATTATAGTAATTCTTTACTGAGCACGACTTAATTTCCAATACTGTAAAGCTAGTAGAAGAAGTCAACAATATAACTGAGGTAAACCTGCCTGATAGCACTAGATGGCAGGTTCAGTATGTTGTTAAAGATTTTAAGAATGTAGCCGTTTCAATTACAGTTATGATGATGCATTTTAACCTTCAGACTTGAGCCTGAACTAATCATGATTCAATCAAGGTTAATGTAAAGTTAGATATGTTTATAAAATAAAACTGAAAATCAAGAGAAGCTGAGATAACCGAGTCCTCGGTCAGCAAGGCTATCTAGGAATGCACATGGTCCTTCCCTGAAGCATGCGGTCATCATGAAACAAAACTTTTAACTTCTATTTAGTTATGAAACTCTTGATATACTGAAAAGATCCTAGATTTCCAGACTGCCTAAATATGTGGACAGATTTAAGTATTTACACTGCTTATCCTCATGTTTCCAAATATTTACAACTGGTAAGTCAAATATGAATGAATTAGTTGTCCAAACTATTTAAAAAAGTTGTCAAACAAGGCTTAAGATAAAAAAAAGACACAACTCAAGAATGTAGATCCCTACTGTTTTTATTAGAAGTACCTTATTTTACAACTTTTGTTTGTAGAGAGAAACAATGTGAAAAGGTGTTTATATACAACAATATTTCTTTTAAAAAAAACTACTTTTAAACAAGTATAGAAATTAATAATGAAACAGAAAATGTCTAATCCGATCTAATAAAGTGAGACCAATAAAATATCAGTCCTCTCAGCTTCGACAGTAAGGCTAATTGGAAGTACATTATCATTTTAGTACATAATCATTTTTAGCAACATAAGACTCTTAAACAAGTAGATCTAAATAAGACAAACATATTTACAGGTAGATAATGGGGTTGATGAAATGCTCTGGTACAGGAGAGGGGAGTGTTGAAAGGAATGAAATGTCAAAACCGAAACAGAAATGCAGTTGGGAAAAGAAAAAAACAAAACAAAACAAAACAAAACTAAATGGTCATCAGTGCCCCAGGAATACAGAAACATGCTCTGAAATGCCAATTTCTGAGAATATCTGGTAGTGGCAGAGTACCTATGCCTGGAGAGACAACCAGAAAATAATGGAAGATGCTGAAAAAGTGACTGATGACCCAACGCAGCTGTTCAATCAATCTTAAAAGTTGAGGGGCCTAGAAGATGAACTCACGAGAGAAGAGAACGCCTATACTTTTTACTTTTTCAATGTTTCTAATTTAATCTGGGAATCTGGCAGCACTACATAGCAGTGTTCCTGCTCCAGGATCCAGGGTCATCATCTCCAGTGCACAAGATGCCCTCTCCCTCCCGGCTGGTGCGGAGGGGGGGGGGGATCACTGCTAAAGATGCAGGGGGGTGGGGGGGCAGGACACACCCTCACTCCCGGTACCTGCATGCCTTATAATGCCTCCCTGAGGAGTGACAGGGCACTAGCAGCCTCCGGCCCTCCCCAGCCACGGGTCTTCCCCGCCTGGGCAGCCCTCCAGCCAAATGTAGCCTCTCAAAACTCCTGGAGGTGGAAGGGAGGAAAAACAAAACTATTTTTTTTATTTATTTATTGTGCCCTCACATGTGCGTTGGTCATCTACGTTGGTCGGAGAAGGAGGCATCAGAAATTGCGTCAAAAACAGACATTAGAAAATTGATCTGGTGGGAGGTGGAGAGGCCAGTAAGTCTCTCTGAGGGTACGAGAGGAAGCACTGGGAAGAGGGGACAGGCACAGTGCGAGTTTGGGTAGCAGCATACACTGCAGCTCTACACGAGCGGGGGATGGGGGATGGGGGCAGGAGAAAGGAGGAAGCAGTAATGTTTTCAGAAGACACACGGGTGTCACACTTAAGAGTGACAGCGAGCAGCAGCCAATAGAAAAAAAAACAAGAAAAAAATAGCTTAGTAACCATGTTTTCAGTAAAGATAAAAATCATTGTAATAAAAACAAATAAAAGAAATGAATAACAAAAACAGAGAACTATAAAAGGCAGTGATTTAGGCTGATTTAGTGGCAAAAAAATATGCTTGTCTATGCGGTCATAAATATTTATGCTGAATACTAAAGGCCAACTCTGGTACTGGAGCCCAGGACTGTCAGAGCCATGAGAGGATAAGACAGAGGGGCTGTTGGAGAGGGACATCTCATTGCATCACACCTGGCTTTCCTCTGACGGTTGACCTGGAGAGTGATGTGGTCACTGGTTTTACTGCAAGAAGGGAGAGCCCAGCTCACTATCGCCGCTCTCATGTTCGTCCCGACAAGTGCTTCAGAGATGCCCCAATACATTCTTACACGTAACACATACCTAAAGAAATGGTTTAAACTAAAGATAATTTTTTTTGTTCAAAATAATTTGTAATCAGTGACAGTTACCTAGCATACGCCATTTTTGTAGTTTTTTTTTGTAGTGCCAATCAGTTTTTATGTGGCCAAAATAAATAACAAAAAGTGAGTGCTCTCTCTCGATCAGTCTATGACCCAAGGCCACTTAACCCATCCCACCTCTGTGGGACTTCACAAGACTGGAATAAGGTGGATAATATGTTCGTTGAGGGGTGAGTCAGCTGCAGTTTGTGTCTAGGAAAATGAACAAAAACGCCCAACGTAATCAATACTGGCCACTTCTGCTTCATGAATTAGTACAGGCCATAGAATTAGAAACAAACCTGCCGTACTGACTGAAAACATGACATGAATGAGAAAAACAAAAATGGACAAAATAATAAATCACCTTAAGGAGGACTACATCCTCATATTCTGGTTTCATTTTTCAAAACAACATGAAAGTGTACCGGACCTTACGTAACACTAGAGAATAACCGCAGTGCCTCCGCAGAGGCGGTGAAAAGTAACAAATCTGGACCGTGGAGTGACCATTCGTCTGGGACAAATAGAGAGAGAGGGAGAGAACGCCCCACCAGGCAGTTTCTTCTTCTTAAAAAGGAGGAACACAAGAAAACAATAAATAAAAAAGAAAGGAATTTCCTTCAACATTTGCTTTTTCTCTTACTCTACTTAAAGTTTGTTAGTTTCAGGAAAGTGTCCCCCAAGTCTTTGAAATAAAAGACGTGGCTTTCTTCATATACTTTTTTATAATAAAAAAACAAGTCCATCTGAGACAGAATAAGTCTTACTTCATCATATTGTCTTTTCTTTTAAGACAACAATAACAACAACAATTTTTCCCTTTACTCTTTTTGTTTATCTCTGCACGCAATATCAGCAGACGGTCTTCTTGACGCGACACAGTCAATCCGGATCCCAATTCAAAATCTTGGAAACTGGCTGACCCATAAAAAAATGAAACCAGAGCCATCACCAGAGCTCCCTTCGATTCTCGGTGGCTCTGGTACTTTCAGGCGATGGGGGGGGGGAAAGGGGGGGGTCGGGGATGGGAATGTGTCGAAGTTGCGACGGCGGGGGGGTCTCTCCTCACGCGAACACCTGCATCTTCCCGTTGGACTCCTGGACGTGGGGGATCTGGGTCTGCGCTGGGCCCGACACGGCCGGACTCGGGGTGGACTCGGACCAGTCGGACACGCACTGCGGGGAGGGGCTGGACCAGGGCTCAGGCGACTCTGGCGAGGGGGTCAGGTAGGGGTGCTCGCTGGGCAGGTGCAGGTAATGCTTAGGCGTGGCATCCATGGCGGAGGTGTAGCTGTGCTGCGAGGGCGGCGTCGGGTAGTCCTCCGTACCGCTGCCTCCGGGCTGGGCCGCCGCCGCTGCTGCTGCTGCCTGGGCCTGTGTGGGCTGGGGGGCCTGCTGGGGCTGCTGCGGAGCCTGCTGGTAGAAGGCCGGTGGGGGCTGGCTCTGCTGGGGGGTGGGAGGGGAGGAGGTGCCCATGCGTGCCAGGGAGTGGCTGTGGAGCTGCTGCGGCTGCTGTTGCTCGGCGATGGAGGCCAGCTTGACGGGGCTGATGCTGGTGGGGGTGGAGGAGACGAGCGTGGGCTGCAGCATGGTGGGCTGACCGCCGCGGAACATGGGCTGGTGCATGAGCAGGCCGCCCTGGGGCATGGTGGGCGTGGGCGGCATCAGGCTGGCCTGACTGCTGACGGGGTGCACCATGCTGACCACCGGGCCGCACTGCGAGGAGGGCGTCATGCGGCTGTGCCAGTCGAAGGGCACGCTCACGGGGTTCACCATGCCCATGCTCATGCCCAGCTGGCCCGAGTTCAGCACGTAGCTGTGCTGGTTGGCCGCCGCCACCGCCGACGCCATGGAGACGCGGGCCTGCATGGAGAGCCCGCCGTCGGCACCTCCGCCGCTCAGGTCGTTCAGCTGCGCCAGGGAGACGGCGAAGGGCCCGCCGCTGCCGTCCAGCATGCCGGCGTGCACCATGGGCGTGCCGGGCACCGACATGGACGTGTGGAACATGCCCGGCGAGGGCATGGCCACCGGCGAGGTGGGGTTGGTCATGTAGCCGGCGTTGCTGGCGCCGCCGTGCGGCGAGTCCAGCGAGTCGACCGGCGACAGAGTCACCGAGCTCTCCAGCAGTGCGCTCTGCATGTCCAGCGTCAGCTTCTTGTTGCGCGCCTTGGCCGACTCCTTCAGGCTGATGCCGCCGCCGTGCTGGCCGGCCATGCCGCCTGAGCCCTTGGCGCCTGGGCGCCGGCTCTTCTTGCCCTGCGGCGTGGTCTTGAGGCCGGACATGAAGCTGCTCGGTGGGCACATGAGTGGCGAGAGCGTGTGACCCGCGGCGGCGGCCGCCGCCAGGTGGTGGGCAGCGGCGCTGTGGCCCTGCGGGCTGCGTACCGTGTTGTACTCGTCCAGCAGCTGGACGATGTCGTGGTGCATGCGCTCCTGGGCGATGTCGCGCGGCAGCCGGTCCATGTGGTCGGTGATCTCGCGGTTGGCGAAGTGGGCCAGGAGCACCTTGACCGCCTCACAGCTGCCCTCACGCGCCGCCAGGAACAGAGGAGTCTCCTCCTGAAAGGGGGGGGGAGGGGAGAGGGGGGCAACAGATGAGAGATGGTGTCAGGAAACGGACATCGGACAGTTTACTCAGTTATTAGTGAGGGAGGGAGGAGAGTGGAGAAGAGATGTCAATGGACATCGGACAGTTTACGCAGTTATACCCATGTATTTGGTCAATCAGAAAGAAAGAGAGGGAGATAAGAGGTGGAGAGAGAGAGAGAGAGAGAGAGAGAGAGAGAGAGAGAGAGAGAGAGAGAGAGAGAGAGAGAGAGAGAGAGAGAGAGAGAGAGAGAGAGAGAGAGAGAGAGAGAGAGAGAATATCAGCTTCACTGTGTTTACCTTCAGATCTTGCATATCTTTGTTGGCTCCGTTCTTCAGCAAGGCCATGGTGGCCTCCACGTTATTGACCGCAGCAGCCCAGTGCAGGGCAGATTTACCTGAACAAAACACACCAGCACAAACACACAGTTCAAACCACCAAACTCAAACACCTCATCAACACCACTACAATCACGTTCGAAAAACCACCACACTCAAACCACCACGCCGCTTACCCAGCTCGTCGACGGCATTGACATCGGCGTGGCATGTGATGAGCTCCTCCACCATGCCCTCCACTGCCAGGCGGGCAGCCAGGATGAGGGCAGTGGAGCCGTCGTACATGCGGGCGTCCAGGTCAGTGGCACGGTTACGGATCAGGATCTACAGGGCGCACAGGGACAGAGGAGAGATTAGTCACATGGAGGAAGAGGATCCCTGGAAGACTGTGTGTAAAGCAGACATAAGAGTACAAACTTATAGGGAATGTCAGCTTAAAGGTGGGTAGAGATGTATATGTGAGCATATGTATAAGTAAGTATAAGTATATGTACATATACATGACGTTTGTGCATATATATATATATATATATATATATATTATATATATATATATATATGTCTAAGAGCATGCAGTATGTATATATGCATATTCTTGTGCATCTATACAGTGTGTGTGTGTGTGTGTGTGTGTGTGTGTGTGTGTGTGTCGTACCTGGAATACTCCTTGGGCATCAGCAGCCACAGCTGCGTGCAGCGGCGTGCGTCCGGTGTTGTCCTGTGCATTAGCATCCGCTCCGGCGTCCAGCAGCCTCTTAGCGGCGTCAGCACGGGCGTAACGGGCAGCCAGGTGCAGGGCCGTCTCGCCGGTGCGGTCCGTCTGGGCGGCCAGTGAGGCGCCCTGGTAGATGAGGTCCGAGATGATGTTGGCCGACGACTCTTCCTCCTCCTCCTCTGCCACCTCGGGTTCCAGGCCGCCACAGAACGACGCCAGCATGAGCGGGGTGAAGCCGTCTGGAGCGGACGAGACAAAAATAAATAAAAAAGGTCAAAACACAGACAAGAACAAATACACACGCCGAATGGGAAAACAGACAAGCAAAAAGAAACAAACAAAAAATATCCAGGATGACCATTACAGAAAAAGATCTTGGGGTTTGGGATTGTGACTTACCAGGTCCTCGGACATTAACGTCCATGCAGTCGCTGTCGAACTCTCCCTGGGGAGGCGTGAGCGCCATAGAGGTGGGCATGCGGATGTCGGCGGCGGCCAGATGGTGCTGTGTCCACTGTCGGGAGTCCACTGGGTCGTCACTGTCCGACATCATGCTGGGCTCCTCCACCTATGAACCAGTCAGTCGGTTACACGTTAATCCTCTGGCCAGGCCATGTCCAACAAACTACCCTCTCCAGTGCTCTCAGTACTCATCAGTATCTGCCAGTCATCAACTCCAGCGCCTACCTTCAATCTCTTGGCCTCGGGGCAGTCTGTGTCAATCCACTGGTCACTGTGGTCACCAAGAAGAGACTCCTCCACCGTCTTAGGCATGTGTCTGTAAAATGGAGGGGGAAAAAACAACAACACTACTTTACAATCCTGGATGCAGTGATGCAGCAATACAGTAATGCGGCAAAGTGTGAGGGGAAAAAAAAACAAAAAACAGAAAAAACTGAGAATGGCATTCTGCGCTGGACTCACTTCATGCCCAGAGCGTCCTGGCCCACAGGCTCGCGGCGGTTCTTGTTGCTGCTGGCCTCCTTCTTGAGGAAGAAGCCCTCGGGGAACCAGAGCGTGCTGTGCTCCCGCTTGCGCCGCGCGATCAGCATGCCCAGCAACAGGATGACCATCAGGAAGAGCGCCGCCACACCCACCAGCAGCAGCTTGCCCCACTCGGGCACGTCGATCGGCCCCGGCGGCAGCTGCTCACCTGAGAGGTGAGGAGCGAGGGAGAGAGGAGAAAGGAGAGAGGGAGAGAACGACAGAAAGAGAGAGAAAGAGGGAGGGATAGATAGAGACACTCTGATTACATTTTGAACACTCGCTTGCTACTTCAGCACAACACAACCAGCGTACTTTGAGAAGTGTCCAGATGTAATGGTTGACCACACAGGCTCCAACTTACTGCGGACTTCTTGGATGGGGTAGGGGAAGCGCAGCATCTCGGTGGCGTGCAGGGCGCCCAGGTACTCCGCCGCTGTGTCGGCCGTGGGGAAGCAGTCCTCGGAGCCCTGGGAGCACAGCCGGTTGTCGATCTCCAGATACACGATAGATCTGCGGACGAGGAAAGACATGAGATCAGACTCGCTTGAGAGGCTTCCAAAGCCAAGCCACTCTCCCATGACCACCATGAGCTCTCATTTATAGTCCTTCATATTTCTCAAATCATGCATTTTGACTTTAAGGCCTGCCAACAGATCTGGCAAGTTCATTTGCTGCCAGTTTGTTGTCAAAAAACTGTGATAGTGTGTGTGTGTGTGTGTGTGTGTGTATATGTGTGTGTGTGTATATGTGTGTGTATATGTGTGTGTGTGTGTGTGTGTGTGTGTGTGTGTGTGTGTGTGTATATGTGTGTATGTGTATATGTGTGTGTGTGTGTGTGTGTGTATATGTGTGTATATGTGTGTGTGTGTGTGTGTGTGTGTGTGTGATCTTCACACACATAATTTAGCAGTCATTTTCTGCTGTTTTGTTGCCAACAACTGTCATACCTGATGTTCACAACACACACACGCACACATTTTTGAATGTTAAAAGCTGCAATTGGTGAACACACTTTTTTGACAGGTGGATAAACTCTATTTCTGAAATTTCAGTGATGGATAAATACTTGCATTTAGCCTCCACTACATCCCTGCACACACACATGCACAGAGTCCCCGCATCCCTCCTGGCGGTGCCAATCACCCGATCCCCCCACTCACCCGATGACCTCCTGCTGCGGCTGCAGCTCGCGCTTCTTGAGGCGGCGCATGTAGGGCTTGATCATGGCCTCGCCGTTGTGGTCCAGGTGGAAGCGCAGGCTGGTGCGCAGGATGGCGCTGAGCTTCTGCAGGAAGGCCGTGCCTGTGCGCAGCAGCTCCTCGGGCGGCAGCAGGACCGTGATGACCAGCACGCCTTCCGCCAGGTTCTCAGGCACCTTCTGCGCACAGTCCAGGCCGTCCCAGCCGCACTCCTCCGTGTTGCAGCCCTGGTCGCAGCGGCCGTCGGCAAAGTGGTCAATGCAGTACGTCTCATAGATCGGACTGTGGAGGTGGACGTGACCGAGATAATAGTTAAGATACTGTGACTAATTCAGTCATTTGACTAGTCTGAGTGGATTATTACAGTATAGTGCTTATCCCAAAGGAAAAAAAAAAAAAGAGTTCAAATACACGGGACTTACTATCAACGTGGAGCACCCGCCACATTTATGTATAATGGTGGCCATTTTGTGTCAATGCGCTCACCACAATCGCACAGCAATGGCAACAGACAAAAAAAAAAAACAACAACTGACCAGTGGCGGACACTCACTTGCAAACCTTCTCCTTGCTGCGGCAGTCGAAGTTGTCGTAGAGGCAGTCGGCGTTGTTGCAGCTCTCGTCGCACTGGCTATTGTTGAAGACGCGCCAGCAGTGCGGGTCGGCGCACTTGGCCCACGGGTTGGCCGCCAGCGAGCAGTCGCCGCTGTCCCAGCGGCAAGCGAAGGTGTTGCACTCCTTGTCGCACACGCCGTCGTTGGCCTTGCCCGGGCAGTCGGCCAGCGGGCAGGCGGGCGGCGGCGGCAGCGTCTTGGGAGACGGGATCTGGGCGATCTGCTGTTCGCAGCGCTTGCCGGAGTAGCCCGGCTGGCACTGGCAGTGGAAGTAGGGGAAGGAGGTCTCCTCGGTGCAGAGGCCGCCGTTGCGGCACGGCTGGGCCGAACAGCCCTCGTTGCTGCGGTGTTGGCACTGCGGCCCGGCGTAGCCCTGCAGGCAGGAGCAACGGGCGCCGCGTGTGGTCAGCGTGCAGCTGCCGCCGTTGTAGCAGGAGAGCTCGCGGCACGACATGCTGCGCTCACAGTTGGCACCGGTGTAGCCCTGCGCGAGGGAGAGAAGAGGAGGAGGAGAGGAGTTGTTAGAGGGAGGATGGAAAAGAGAGGACAAAACAGGGCACTGCTAAAACATACAGACTGACCAAGACTGACCGATAAAGATGGGGGGGGGGTGGAAGAGAGGAGAAAGTTTTTATTGACAGAAGGAAGAGCTGCGGATTGCGGATGGCTCTCTACAGGACGTACCAGCTGACAGGTGCATGTGTATCCTGAGGCCGTATTGCTGGAGACCGAGCAGGCGCCTCCATTCTGACAGGGCTGAGATTCGCACACACTGAACCGGTTCTGGCACCGCCGACCTGCGCACAAACAAAAACCCAAAACATAAACATAAACAAAAACATACTCAGGGCACCCACTTAAGACCCACTTCTGCAGAGAGTACTGGACCACACGAGTGGACTCAAATGGAGTGTGTGCGAGGCCTTACCTGTGTAGTCAGGCTTGCAGATGCACTGGTAGTCGTTGGGCAGCTGGATGCAGTCCAGGCTGTTGCCCATGTTGCAGGGGTTGGACAGGCACTCGTTGATGTCGCCCTCGCAGCGGTCACCGGTGAAGCCGGGCGGGCAGTTGCACTTGTAGCCACCCACACGGTCCACGCACGTGCCGTTGTTCAGACACTTGGGGGTGCCCCGAGGCCTGGCTGGCATGGAGCAGTCGTCCTCGTTGATCTCACACAGCACACCTGAACACAAACACACACACACACACAAACATCAGATACATGAATCAGGAGAGTCATCCTACGGTGACAGGAATACTATGACTTGGTATGGCTGTACTGCACTGATGCTATACAGCACCATCAGCTTTTCTTATTTACAACTACTGTAAAGCATTACCAATTATGGGTATAAAACACAATCATTATAATACAAGTTAAATTTAATAGTAGGACGATGTATTGATGAAACTGAATAGCTTAGTAATTGATATTAGATGCTGCCATGCCAGGACTGCTGACTCTGAGCATCTGTTTCTTACCCAAAGTGCCAGGTGGGCAAGAGCAGATGTAATGGCCCACCAGATCGATGCAGGTGCCACCGTTCTGGCACGGGTGAGACTGGCACTCGTTAATCTCCATCTCGCAGTTCTCGCCATGGTAGCCTGGCATGCACTGAGGGAGAGAACGAACAGTAAAGTTAGTTCACGTAGGCTTTCAAACCTTTCCGTACATTAATGCACAGCAACTTCTTCATGGGTCTGTATGTAATGATCTGGGACTCACGTCGCATGTGTATCCTCCCACATAGCCCCTGCAGGTGGCGCCGTTACGGCAGGGCTTGTCCTCACAGTGGTCCACCTGGCTCTCGCAGTAGCTGCCCATATAGTCGTCTGGGCATTTGCAGTAATGCGTGTTGCCGGTGTTGACACAGTGTCCACCATGGTGACACAGCTCGTCAGTTTGATAGCCTGCAGGGACCACACAAACACAGCTTACAGTCAGGAAATGGGACCCAGGTAGGGGGAGGAGTGCAGAACGGACACTGACTGGACACACAAATGCAGCCACACAAAAGAGCGGTGATGGCGTCTTGTTTACGCACCTCTCTGTGCGGCGGCCACTTCGCAGGACACCCCAGGGATGTCGCAGTAGCGGCCCGACCAGCCATTTACACAGTCGCAGGTGAAGGTGGCGTCCTTCTGACGGCAGCGGCCGCCGTTCTGGCATGGGTTGGAGCGACGGCACCAGTCCACAGCACTCTGGGGGCGGCACACGCAAACAAACACAGAGACGCTTTTAAAGTGCCCTTCACAATGGACGCACCGCGCAATCCTTGTTTGCTGGAGAAATCACCTGCCATCCCCCTAAGGCATCACACCAACTCCATGAATGGAAGATGAATGGACATACAGTAAATAGAAATGCTAATCTATCACTCTCTCTGAGTCTTCCGTACATTTCTGTACATACACAATTTCACAAAATAGTTTTTATCCAACTCAACTAAAACCCTTTAAATTTTGTTCCTAGAGGGTTTCCGGTTGGCACATTCAAAACCAACGCAGACATACTTCAAAATGAAAATAAAATCGGCGATTTAGCATGATCCTCTACAAAATGTAAATGTTAAAACTTTTGATTTTTGTTTGTCCCCTAGTTACCATTATATTGTTTTCTGTGCCACCAGAAATGCCTTAGGAGCCCACATGTTTATTCAGTTCTAGAGTCTTTAAACAAGCTCCAAATTAGGCCTAGTGAACACCTATGGAACACCATAGTGACACCCAGTAAGGCTCTTTGGAGGGGAGGGGTGGGTCTCAGGAGTTGTTAGGGAGTGACTCACCTGGCACCTGCCACCGGAGTAGCCCTTGGGACAGGAGCAGCGGAAGGACTCGAGGGCATCCTGGCACAGGCCTCCGTTGAGGCACGGCTGTGAGTCACACTCGTTCACCTCGTACTGGCAGTGCGAGCCGGTGAACCCTGGGCGGCATGTACAGGTGTAACCGTTGATCTTGTCCGTGCAGGTGCCTCCGTTGAAGCAGGAGCTGCAAAAGTGAGGAACATTAGTCACGATCAGCACATACACGCACATCATCCACACACACACACACACACCCACACACACACACACACACATTCACACAGTGTCTAACATGCAAATCAGACCTTGTGCAACAAGAACATGCAGTCTGTAATAAACATGCGGTCTCTTATAAACAAATGCCTCTGGGAGTTAGTGAAGATCCCCCTTCACTGTAAAGTGCATTGTTGAAAGAACTGAAAAGGTTACATTGTATTTCTAATCATTCTGTTACAATGTACTCTGATTTGGGTGCCTTCAAAAGCGTTACAAATATGCAAGGTGTTGTTGTATGCAAGAAGAATTAGAACTACCTTACATTCTTTTTTCTTAATGTTCTGTTACACTACGATTCCGTTACCCACCTCTCTGTGCAGTCAGGGATGTTGGTCTCGCAGTGGATGCCCGTGAAGCCAGGCTTGCAGGTGCATGTGTAGCTGTTGACGTAGTCAGTGCAGGTGCCTCCATTCCTGCAGGGGGCGCTCTGGCACTCGTTCACCTCCACGGCGCAGCGTGTGTCGGTGAAGCCGGGCAGGCAGCTGCACTGGAAGCTGTTCACGCCGTCTGTGCACGAGCCTCCATTCAGACAGGGGCCTGGAGGAAAGAGGAAAGTAGGACAGGAAGGTAGTAAAGGAGAAATAACATTCAATTAGCAAATGCTTTTATTCAAAGTGACCTACAGTATCAGTATTGTATCAGTGCAGTATGGATGCCCTGAGTATCAGACCCATCCTCGTATATGTTGCTAGCACCTTTCTCTACCAGTTAAGCCTCAGGAAAACTAATTTAAACAAAATGAACAAAATCAAAAACAGGCCATAAACAGCTAGAGGAAAAGGAAATGAGGTCTTACTGGGTGAGCAGTCGTTGATGTCCGTCTCGCAGTTGGGCCCGGTGAAGCCGGCACGGCAGGAGCACACGTAGGCCCCGAGTGTGTTGGTGCAGGTGCCGCGGTTCTTGCAGGGGTTGGAGGGGTAGCACTCATTCACATCCACATTACACAGCTGGCCTGTTGGGTGAAGAGACACACACAGGGTCAGTCACCGCCCTGCTAATTCATTACATTTGTCCAAAGGGTCAACTACACAGAGCTTCGGTCACTGCAGTCTTTTTGGTGACACTCAAAGCTCAATCACTACACTCACACTACATGTCCGGAAAAGGCTACAGACACAAAAAGGTTGCGGTCAGTCTGACCCCATCACGACCACTACACTTGTTGAAACTCGGAGGGTGATGATTTGACTGGACTTCAGGAGCTTTCCCCTCACCTTGCCACCCAGCCTGGCAGCTGCACTGGTAGCCCAGGTAGTCGGGTGTGTGGAGGCACTGGGCGTGGTTGGAGCAGGGGTTGGGCGAGCAGGGCGTGAGCACCTCGGCACAGGTGGGCCCGCTGTAGGGCAGCTCGCAGAGGCAGGTGAAGCTGGCCACGCCATCCACGCAGGTGCCGCCGTTCAGACACGGACTCGACGAGCACTCGTTGATGTTCACTTGGCACAGATTACCTGAGAGAGACGGAGAGGTCAAAGAGGTCAGACACACACAAGATTGTTCTACCCTGAGCACATTGTCATGTTGAGACCCTGAGAACACAACCTCTGCAGCCTGCTGTTCCTAGAAGTAGCCACTAGGAGGAGCTCCAGCCTAAGTCAATCATGAGCTCTACCAGGCAGACATTTTAGATGGGATTCCTCAAGTGGCCTTAACAGAAGCTGAGGTCATTTATGGAAAATAAAGCCTTCGGATGCTCAGTAATTTAGAGTTGATGCTGTCTGTACACATAGTGTGTTTGGTTGTTTATGATACTCTTAGAATCTGTATATTTACACAGAAGGGGGCCTTCCAGTCGTCATTACGCCCACATGTTTACACATAGGCACTCCATTCAGTTTACACTGGCTGAGTGTTCAGAGGCTCTACTGAGCACGCTCACCTTTGAAGCCCTGGCGGCACTTGCAGACGAAACCGTTGAGCTGGTCTATGCAGGTGCCAGCGTTCTGGCACGGACTGGGAAGGCAGTCGTTGCGGTTCAGGTCGCAGTTCTTCCCCACCCATCCAGGCTCACAGTCACACCTATAGCTGTGGGGAGACGCACAGGGAAGGGCTCAGTCCCACAGAGCTCCAACATCTCACTTTTCAGACACCTTCCTCCCCCATCCTTTCCAATGCAGCACAGATACTGTATACATTTCAATACGTGTGCCCCATGGACACTGGACCCATAAGCGTGGTTGTGTTAGCAACTTCCCCAGTTTAACTACAGGAACACAAGGGCATTGCATAACTGCTAAAGCACCTGTGTGCGCTCACACAAATACTCTTGTGGTCAGTGTGCGTGAAACTTCATTTCTATCCTTACCCATTGGGGTCTTCTCTGCAGGCTCCATTGACACAGGGGTTGCTGGCACACTCGTCCACCTTGGAGTAGCAGTAGGGCTCGTGGAAGCCCTCGGGACACTGGCAGTGGAAGCCGTTCTCCTCGTCCACACCGCTACGCGGCCCGTTCTGGCCCACTCCACAGTTACACTTCGGGCCCGATCCAGAGACAGAGACAGAGACAGAGACAGAGAGAGAGAGAGAGAGACAGAGACAGAGACAGAGACAGAGAGAGAGACAGAGAGAAACAGAGAGAGAGACGGAGAGAGAGAGAGAGACAGAGACATAGAGAGAGAGAGAGAGAGAGAGAGAGAGAGAGAGAGAGAGAGAGAGAGAGAGAGAGAGAGAGAGAAACAGAGAGAGATCTTTAGTCTTAAGACCATCTATGCCAACGAGGTCTGAGGCTTATTTGGACCATATAAGGATCGTATTTGTGTGTCGTGTGAAGTCTGTGGGTGCACAAGATGGAAAGGCTCTCACCAGTGAAGCCAGGCTTGCAGACACAGTCGTAGCGGTTGATGCCATCCTTGCACATGCCAAACTCACATGGGTTGCTGGCACAGTCATCAAAGTTGAGCTCACAGTTAACACCTGCGTTTGAGGGGGGGGGACGACACATGCGATCAGTCACCCAACAGACACGACAAGACTAACACCGACGCAAATCAAGCAGTGTGTCCGTTTCTCACCAGAGGTGCCGTGCAGACACTGGCAGATGTACTTATTGACCAGGTCCACACACTTGCCGCCGTTCTGGCAGGGGTTGCTGTGGCACTCGTTGAGCTGGTTCTCGCAACGGTAGCCCGTGTAGCCCGGCTCGCAGTTGCAGGTGTAGGTGGCGATGCCATCGATGCAGGTGCCGTGGTGGCACGGGTCGGGGCGGCAGTTATCGATGTTGCTCTCGCACAGGGGCCCCTCGAAGCCTGGACAGCGGATGAATGAAATGAGAGAGACGGAGAAAGAGGGAGAGAGAGATAGAGGGAGAAAGAGAGAGAGAAAGGAAGATCAATATTTGGGGAAGGTTTTTCCCAGGCTTTCTTAGAGGTGTTAGTGAAGAAGGGGATCAGGTGGCAGCGGAGAGCGTCTCCTCTTTATTTTCCGTGGAGCGGGGCAGTTCCTGAGCGTCAGCTTTCATTTCCGCTCATGGTTCACCGGCAAGACATATCAGACGCTGTCTCAAATTCCCAACCCATCAACAACAGTCCGGCCTCGCCTTTTCTTTCATTTTCTCCATGGTCTGTTCCTGTTTGGGTTATCCCTTTGATATCTCTTTTTTTTGTCTCTCTGCTCTGAAAACTTCCTTTTGCTTCATTGAAATTCTTTCGAATGGCCACCCCACCCCTTCAACTGCAGCTAGCACACAGACACACACAAACATATCGTCATACAGTCCCCCCCCCCCCCCCTTCAAAAAGTTTCTTTTTTCTCCCCCATCTCTTTGTAAACTTTCCTTGTTTCTTTTTTCCCCTCGCTTTTTTTTTCGACTCCATTTTTTCCTCTTTCTAAATCATTCTACTTCCTTCACATCCCTTCTTTCTCTCGTGTGAAAAATCCTGAAGTCCTGTCTGAGTCTCAGTTCTCAAGGTTTCCATGCCGACAGCCTGTAGTGTGTGCTTCTGTGTGTGTGTGTGTGTGTGTGTGTGTGTGTGTGTGTGTGTGTGTGTGTGTGTGTGTGTGTGTGTGTGTGTGTGCAGGGCTGTGTGAGGGATCGGGGAAGGGCCATCTGTGCTGAGGAGAGAGCAGGCAGGGACTATGGAAGGGGAGAGAGTGCGTCCTCCAGCTTTTGTCCCCAGCCAGCAGAGGGAACAATGGGCCGCCTCACGACGAGAGGGCCCTGCTCAGCCGAGTAGAGCTGGAGCACGAGGGAACACCGAGCAGCTGCCTCCCTCCGCTAACAATGCAAACACACTCCCCCGTTTACAACCGCCGCCTCCACAACACCACAACCACTACACACACACACATCCACTAATGCATCCTCTTCAGTAAAAAGATATAAATATAGAGTTGCACCCCGGTGTAGGCTACTTTTGGGAAATGGAGTGCGGTGAGTGCGAGAGGGGACCCTCAGATGTGGCATAAGGTCCTGTGTGAGCGTGTATTGTGGGGGTACAGCTGAACAGATGTCGGGGTGACGACCGAGCGTAACCCCGGTCCCTGCCAGCTGCCGGACCCTGGTGACCCCGTGATCCTGGGGTCCGGCTGGGGGGGAAGAGGGGGATTAAGGGCCCCTCTCTCTCGTCAGTCTGCCTAGTCATCTGTACACAGACGCACACAGAGAGAGAGAGAGAGAGAGAGAGAGAGAGAGAGAGAAAAGAGGGAGGGAGGGAAGGAGGAAGAGAGAGCACGAGAGAGACAGAGGGAAAGAGAGCTGTCTGACCTTGAGGCCCTCAGAGGGTGTGTGTATGTGTGTGTATGTGTGTGTGTGTGTTGGGGTGGGGGGGGGGGTTTGGGTGGTTGGATGCTCTTCCCAGACTACAGGTGTTAGTCAGGGCCAGAGATGCCTGTGTCCAGCAGATGAAGTGCCACAGCACACAGCACTGAACTTTGCTGCTGCTGATGACCACACCACAGCAACACCACACCACGGCAACACCACACCACGCCAAGCCTTTTACACAACATCTTACACATGATGAACTCTTCCCCTGGAGAGGAGGCTTACCTTCTGCGCAGCGGCACTCGTATCCGTTGGGCCGGTCGAAGCACTTGGCACCGTTCTGGCAGGGCGTGCTGGCGCACTCGTCAATGTCGATCTGACACATGGTGCCGGAGAAGCCTGGGACGTGCAAACACAGAGGCCAGGGGTCAAACTAAAGTAGCGGTAGAGAGGTCCAGGAGGGAGATCAGGGGGTCCAGGAGGGAGATCAGGGGGGTCACTGCGGCCACCTTAAAGGGGCCAAAAGGTCTCTGGCCAGGCCTAGGGACGTCTGGACAAGAGCAAAGAGAGCCTCTCTCTGAACTCGGATTATGACGAACAAGGATGATTCTTAGAAATGACTTTGATGGATGCGGGATTGTTCCTCTTGATCTGGGGATGCATCTGTCCCAACACTACGTGCCGTCATGTCTACATTTACCCCCCCCCTGGAACGCCTTGTGTGAATTTACGTTCTGGTATGGCTACAAATCCATTTCATGGAATGTCTCCAGTAGCTCTGTTGGAATGTGTACCAAATAGCATTCTGGGATGTCGATCAAGCAAAAAAAGGATTTTACATGGCATGAAGAGAGATCCTGGAACATCAATAAAAGATAGGGGCCTAATGTGTCCAGTCCACAAGCTTTCTAAATCCTGAAATGAAATGAAAATGGTGCGATGCATAAGGGAACATGGTGTGATGCATTGCTACATGAGGCGATGAAACCATATTTGGTAGCTTTTTTTCCCTTTTTCTAAAAACTGGAATTTCTCCATTTAAAAATATATTCTGGATTGTTTTTATCAGACAAGGTTATTAGAAAGTCTGCCAATCTGAGTTTTTCAAATGTCCATAAAAAACAGTGTTTGGAATGTTTGCTCAGTATCATGTTCTGATCTGCTCCAAGGCACTGTTTTGATTTATTGGTGTTATGTTTTAGATATAAAAGGAACGACTGGGTTACATTAGCGAGAGTGCGTCTGACAGAGAGAGCGCGCTTGCTTTGTTTCAGACTTTCTGGATGGGGTTTTCAATGGCGAGTTGTCTAGACAATGTGTGGCTCTCAAATGGCTTCCCAAGACCAGCGTCTCTCTGGGAGCTCCAGTGAGCTGGCATCCGCCCAGCAGGATTAAACCACACGGAGCATTTCCCAACAGTGCACTTGGGGCTTTAGTTTTTGTGGTGGAGACACAACAAAGTACGCATTTCGAAACGTCCCAAAAGCTTGGGGAAAAAAAAATGAAAAAAAAAAAAAAAAAAAAACTCACCTGGCAAGTTGTCTTTGACAACTAAAACAAATTCATAAATAAATGAGTGAGAAAAAAAAAAAAAGAACGGGCCAGCAGCCCATGGACATGTCAGTGGCTCTAAGGAAGACTTTGTGTTGATTAACAGTCTTGGGATGGGGTCTGTGCTGATGCTTGGGGCAGGAGGTTATGGAGGGGGGGGGCAGTGGAATTGTTTTCTTTCTTGGGGCAACATCCCCCCCACTCCCTGCGCTTGCTCCACGAGCTCAATAGCTAGATGGGGGGTGGAAGGGGGGGTTGTCTGCCCCAGATGTAAATTGCGGACCTGGAAAAGAATCTCATTAGCAGGACTGCTGCCCCCCAAAAAAAAAAAAAAAAAACTGGAGGAGGGGGAGGGGTGCTGTCCCTTCTACATTTCTAGGCTGAGTGTGTGTGTGTTGTGTGTGTGGGGGGGGGGGGGGTTGGGGTCACAATAGTGTCTTTGTTCAGCCAGAGAGAGATAGGCCGCCACAGAGTTCCTGCCTTTTTTTAAATAGTTCTGTCAAAGCCCATTGCACAGGGGAGCTGGGCACATTTCAGCCCCAATCTCAATCAACATTCTTGGCCATTTTGTGATTAGATCTCACACCTAAAGATACGGCAGTTACTCTTAAACCTGCTCATAGTATGGCCCATAGGAGCCATGGGGCAGTTGAATGCTAGTACGATAGGAAGGGAGGGGCTCCTACCTGGCTGGCAGGTGCAGGAGAAGCCGTTGACCATGTCTCTGCAGATGCCGTCGTTCACGCAGGGGTTGCTCTCGCACTCGTCCAGGTCCACCTCGCAGTATGTCCCAGTGTAGCCTTAGTGGACACAAACAAGGAGAATGAGACACAACCAGAACACAAAAGCTGAAATGACCAGACACACACACACACACGCACACGCACGCACTCTTCCAGACTCACACAAAGCGCAGATGCCACACACATATGAGGCACCCCCCCTCCATTCTCCCCCAATAGGCCCTATACTTCTGCAGGGTCACATTTGTATACAAAACTCCCATTCAGTCATGTGATGGGGTGGTGCAATAGATTTCTCTATTGAGCACAATGGATTATGAATGCAGAGTGAACGCTCAGAGAGAGAAAGGGCTGAGAGAGAGAGAGGGAGAGAGAGAGAGCGCGAATTGGAGGTCCCAGGGGCTAATTTCTCCCTTTTGACCAGGAGCATGTCTCATAATCGGCGCACTCAGGCTGCTGCCCCTCAGCCTATTGGGGTGAAACCGAGTGTGTGGGAGCGCTGAGAATGGCGGGCAGCGGCTGTAGGCACACAGGGAGCGAAGAAGAGGAGGCCGAAGAGGAAGAGGGAGAAGTGGAAGTTTGTGTGTGTGCGTTTGTGTGTGTGTGTGTTTGTTTGTGTATGTGTGGGGGGGGGGGGGAGAGAAAGTTTTTTGAGGGGGAGGGGGAGCTCTGGGAAAAAAAGTTCTCCCTTTCCCTTGCTCGCTCTCTTTCTCTGTGTGTGTGTGTGTGTGTGTGTGTGTGTGTGTGTGTGTGTGTGTGTGTGTGTGTATATTTGTGAGTGAGTGTGTGTGTGTGAGGGGTGCAAAGTGGAGCACAGAGGGGCCCTATTGTTTGCCTCCATTCCCACCACTCCGGCGCTCATTATTATTCCCGGCACACTCCTCCCCCTCGCCGCTCCGTGCCCTCGCTCCCATCCAGCCCTATAGAGCGCACTCATACTCACAGCCCCGCAATTGTATAGTCCCGCACACACACACACACACACACACATAAATGGAAGGGCCTGGGTGCAGGGGTGTGTGCGTATGTGTGAGGGTGTTGCAGGGAAGCAGGAGTGTCGTGGGGGCAGCTTGGTGCCTCTCGCGAGTCGGCATGGCACTGGTGCCAGTTAGTGGTGAAGGCCAGACCCGTTTCCAACCAACACCCCCCACCTCCCATCCCCTTCCTAGGCCAAGGGTGTTACGTAACAGCAGCGGACACTGTTCTGCTTGGGGGAGCTCCGGCTTTGGGCAGTGACTGGGCATCTTTGACTGCTGGGAGATGCTATCTGGGGAGTCTGAGAAATGAACAGCCCACCATCTGTTCAGTTGGTAGCATTGAGTGGGTGCTCAGAGGGTGCGAGCGTCTGCGTTTTGGTGTGTGTGTGTGTGTGCTTGTGAATGTGTCTACGCTGTCTGCAGGTTTCAGTAGCCACAGCGTGGGTAAAAAATGCCAACCTGGCATGCAGATACAGGTGAACTCCCCGATGCGGTCGAGGCAGGTGGCGTCGTTCTGGCAGGGCATGGACAGGCACTCGTTGATGTCGATCTCGCAGCGTGGCCCCGTGTAGCCGCGGCCGCACTGGCACTGGAAGGAGCCCTCCGTGTTCACACACTTGCCAAAGTGCTCGCACGGATTCGCACCTGACGGAGAGGCAAAAAAAATGACAGTCAAATAAGGTCCTTCTCAAGTATGTGTTAACAGAGAGAGAGCGAGAGAGAGAGAGAGAGAGAGAGAAAGAAAGAAAGAAAGAAAGAAAGAAAGACAGACAGACAGAGGAAGGTCAAGTAAGGACAGAGGACAGCATAAGTGAAGAGGCCTGATTTCTCTCACCGATAGAGCACTCGTCCATGTCCTGGTTGCAGGCTCCACCGACAAAGCCGGCAGGGCAGGTGCAGATGGCTCGGCCATTCAGGGGGTTGGTGTCACACACGGCTCCCTCGTTACATGGGTTGCTCACACACGCATCATCCAGGTGACACAGGAGACCTGACAGCACGCACACACACACACACACACAATATATGAATATGTTGATTATACATTATATTACTTTATACATATTAACACAGCACAACAGAAGCCATTTTACCACGACTAGACAACATGACTAACAGCAGCAACCATAACGGGTCTTGGCTGGACGACCGTACGGGACATACCAGTCTTGCCCACTGGGCACTCGCAGAAGAAGGAGGCAACGCGATCATGGCATGTGGCACCGTTGAAGCAGACAGCGGTGGCACAGTCGTCGATGTTCTCACTGCAGTCGTCGCCGGTCCAGCCGTTGACGCACACGCAGGTGTGGCCGCCGATGGTGTTGAAGCACGTGCCGCCGTTGTGGCAGGCGTTGGGCTGCATCAGGCACTCGTTCACATCCTCGGCACAGTACTGGCCTGCAAAGACATGGACAGACAGACATCAGTCTAGGCCCATAAACAGGTTTCAACCGCACCAAACACTCGTTGGTAGCCTGAGGAAGAGCCAGGAGCTCAAAACCTTTCAAGGGAGCTATATATGGTGTGCGGATCACTCTCTTTTTTTGAATTTCCCCTGGGGATCAATAAAGTATCTATCTATCTATCTATCTATCTATCTATCTATCTATCTATCTATCTATCTATCTATCTATCTATCCCTCTCTCTTTTACTTTTCAGCCACACCAAACAAAACGTATTGTTTGCTACTCATTGCTGTTGCAATATTGCACGAAATCAGCAAACCTTGAGTTAAAAAGACACAAGGGGTTTTCCTCACCTGTCCATTCTGGAGGGCACTGGCAGTTGTAGGTGTTGACCCCGTCCACGCATATACCCCCATTCATGCATTTGTGCCCAGGGCAGTCATCCACGTTGGTCTCACAGTTGTGGCCTTCGAAGCCTGTGGGAAAGACAACAATGACAGGACACGTTAGGGCGAGATATCCAGGAAGAGGTGAGAGTGTAACGGCAACAGCGACTTCATATCCCCCTTGATCTCATCCAAACATACGCCACACACACACACGGGCTGGCTGGGGGCTCCTTCCCATAGCCATGTGTGCATTGCGGGGGCTACAGAAAGCAGCTGGTCTGTCAGGAAGCCGTTGGGAAGCCAGCAGTGCGGAGTAGTAACGCGGCGCAGCCAGAAGCCGCAGGGTGTCGGAGTGTTTACATGTTCTCATGGCCGTTCCCACAGTGGCAGGGGCCGAGCTGCGCTGGGCTGCGCTGGGCTGGGCTGCGGGGGGCAGTGCGGGGAGGCTCCAGAGGGACGCGCCTCCCCCTGCCGTGTTTGCTTGTTTTATAATCTCTCACAGTTTCAATGACTTCCTCTCCGGCGAGGGACATTTCCTGTCCGCTCCCTCGAGGGAAGAGCTCAAGGGCCCATATAGATTCCTCCTTTTTCTGTGGCGCCGTGACTGACCCTTCACTCACTCATTCACGCTCCCCCTCTCACCCCCTCTCCTCCTCTCCCCCATAACTTTCCCACTCTCTCCTTGCCGCCCACGCTGTGCTATTTATAGAAGCTGGGGGGTCTGACCTGGAGAGGGAGACTAAATTGTTCCAGCACCGTGCTCAGCCTGGGAAAACCCAGCACCCAGCGTGCCACGGTGGGAGTTTACGGCTATGGGAAGGAGTGGGAAAGGATGAGTGTGTATGTGTGTGTATTTGTGCTATCTGTGTGTAGCTATCTGTGTGTGTGTGTGTGTTTGTGTCTGAATACATCAGTGTGTGTGCTCTTCTCTGAGCATGCATGTTTTTTGTATTAGAGTACCCCAATCTGTGTCTGAATTCAGGTATAGTATTCAGCCATTCAGTCTATTAAATATCTATACATTTTTCAAGTTTGTACATGAATACTGTACGTGTATGCTAAACATGTGAGTGTGTATCCATACCTGGCAGACAGGCACACTCATAGGCATGGTCGCTGATCTGGTGGCATGTGCCCCCGTTGAGGCACTGGGAGGGTGCGCAGGGCAGGGTGACGATCTCGCACGTGCGCCCACTGTAGCCCGGTGGGCAGCGGCAGGTGTAGGAGCCGTGCGTGTTCTGGCAAACGCCGCCGTTCAGGCACTTGCCCGGCTTGCGGCACTCGTCGATGTCGTTGCGGCAGTTCTTGCCCTGGTAGCCAGGCGGGCACGAGCAGTTGTAGTGGTTGTTCCAGTTGACGCAGCGAGCGCCGTTGGCACAGGGGCTGGTGGCACAGGCATCAATCAGGGAGCAGTCTTGACCTGTAAAGAGGGAAAAGCCAGGACTGCATTAAGAACGTTGTCTTTTACCTTTTATCTTTCAACCTTTTAATAGCCTAGTAACTGTTTTAACACACTCTTCCTACAAGTTATTTTCTATTTTTCTTCTGTTCAATTGTAAAGCACTTTGTGCATGTCCTGCGCTACATAAACAAACTTGTCTTGCCTAATCAGGCAGATGTTACCTGACCTTTCTGTAATGTTCGGAATATTCTGGAGATTTCTTTTTGCTCCACGTACCTCGGAATCCTCGCTGGCACACACAGGTGTACTGGGGGATGCCGTTGGCCACCTGGCTCTTACAGACGGCTCCGTTGAGGCACGGCGTGCGGTGACACGGGTCCAGGTGTTGGCAGAGATTTCCGATGTAGCCGGGCCGGCACCTGTGACAGAGACAGACACAGAAAGAGAGGGACATGAGTTAGCCGGCCTGTCAGCCAGTGAGCGTTGAGGTATTTGACAGACCGGTGCAAAACGGCTGCAACTCCACTAAAAAAAAAAAAAAGAGGCAAAATCCCCTCCATTTTCTGGCGCCCACCCTTCCTCCCCCAACAGTCGATCTGGCAGTGGCCTCGCGTGCTGGCGCTCGGACTGACGCTCCCTGCCTGGGCTCTCTGGCACGACCATGGGCAGTGGGTGGGTGTGAAGGAGGGTGGGGTTGTCCAGACCCTCTTTGTCTTGGCCAGCAGTGAAAAGTATCCACCACAATTTGGACATGGATATCACTGCTGCGCTTCATTCGTCTCTGGCGATGCAGTTTGTCGACAACACACTCGATCAACTGCTTGTCTTCAGAAAGACCTCTCTTAAATGACTGACACACATACATATATATATATATATACACACACACACACACACACACACACACACACACACACACCCCTCCTCTCTCTCTCTCCACTTCCCAGCTGGGGAAGCTCTGCGTCTCCCTCTCCACACCAGTTCACATTCCTCTGACATTACTCCTCTTCCGCACTCGTTCTCCCACCCTCTCCTTTCCTCCCTCCATTTCTTTTCAGTGAGACCAAAATGCACACGTCAGACACATCATTTAGCAAGATACTGTTCATCATAGTGGAGGACCCCAGACATGACTTCATTCATGAAGCAGGGAGTCCAGAGACAGAATAACATTACAAAAAAAAAAAAAAAAAAAAAAAAAACCTTCCAACTGACAATCTCCCATTTTAAAGAAAATACTGAGGTCAAATTTGACCAGAGAATTGGAGCGAATCGGAGAACTGGGCTGCGACAAACTCGATACACTGCCGGACCTTTCCTGTTTGTGTCCTCGGACCAAAAGGAGCTACATTGTATGGCCAGTTGGCTCGGCGTGACCTAAAAGCGAGCGGCTAGATAACATACAAACAGGTTTTTTTTTAAATGTCCTCCTGCTTTCTTGCTTTCTCCCCGGGGTCCCATGTGCTGGTACAGCCACTGATCCTCTCAGCCTGGAGAGGGGGGCCAGTGTGTGCCGCGAAACCCGACACCCACGCGGGATTGGATGGGTGGGTGGGTGGGGGTGGGGGCAGCGTTGCCACAGGACGGGCTCGGACATCAAACGGGGCCCGTTTGAAGCCGATGACAGGGGGCCTGTGATGACTGTTCCCCTCCGAGGCCCTCACTCCTTTCTTCACTGTAAAACAACCCCTGGACAGAGACAACAATGGCTTTTCCTCTTTTCAGGATGGCCACCCCCCCTTTCCTTTTTACATCTCTCTCTCTCGCTTGCTCTCTCTCTCTCTCTTTCTCCCTCTTTTCTTACACTCTGCTATCTCATCTATCCTTTGTCCTGCTTCTCTTTTTGCCTCCTCCTCCCTCGGACGCAATCTGATGGTATTTCTCCCTGACCCCGAGGCCAATGAGAGATGAGAGAGAGGGGCCAAACCTCTAGGGGGCGCTGTGTGAGAGCCATGCAGAACAGGCTAATGGGACACCTCCTCCATCCTATGCACGATGCTCCCCTGTTGCTCTGCTCCATAGGAACAGCACTGTTCTGGGGTGCTGGTATTTCCCCCCCACCCCTCCTCCTCCTACTCAGCCCAACAAGACAATGGGCAGACGAGTGAACCATGAGGCCCCCTCTCTGGCTAACGCAGGCCAACCCACAAGAATGTCCAGCAGACTGCGCAGGCAGACCCACAACAATGTCCAGCAGACTGCGCAGGCAGCACTGGAAAACAGGGGGATGGGACAGGAGGAGAGAGAAAAGGAGAGAAAAATGGAACAAAAAACTAGAAAAAAAAGAGTTTGACTAGACTATCGCCCAAAGCACAGAGAGTGGGAGTGGGAGTGTTTGTCTGTGTGCGCAAACAGCTGCGGATTTCCCCAAACACAAGCCGGAGCCATCTTTCCCCCACGCTCTCTCTCTCGGATCCCTGGTAGCATACTTTCGGAATGACTACTGAGCAAAACTAAACTGTTGATACTGATAGGATGACGTGTCTCTGGGGGCGCGTAGTACACCTGCCTGCCACCCCAGCTGCATTCTCTGGCTGGCCCCAGCTACTGGGTCTTCATTCCTGGGCTCAGACTTGGTGAGAGAGAGAGAAGAAGAAGAGAGAGAAGAGAGAGAGAGAGAGAGAGAGAGAGAGAGAGAGAGAGTGTGTGTGTGTGTGAGCAAAAGAGAGGGAGCATAAAAAAACACCCCACACAGCCACAGGAAAGAGTGGCTAGCGCAATAGCGTTGTGCAGAGAAATGCTAGGAGGAGGAGGAGGGGGAGGGGGAGGTGCTGTGTTCAGTTACCACGGCTACTGCTCTGGCCTGGGAGAGCAGGCCAGGGCCGGGAAGCAGAAGCCTGCCGTTCCCACTGATCCCCCTCCCTTCCCCTCCCCTCCTCCCCTCCCTCCCTCCCTCACACGCTGAGGGGTCAGGGGGCAGAGGGCAGCAGTCTGATTGTCATGATAATGTCAGTCAGCCAGCGCACAGCACAGCAGAGAGGAGAGGAGAGGAGGAGAGAGGGTCAGCCCAGCCTGTCTGTTAAGAGTTGGGTATGCATAAGTGGATGAGTGTGTGTGTGTGTGTGCGCATGTATGGGTATTTGGGAGAGGGTAGTCAAGAGAGAGAGAGTAACACAAGTAACTGTGTGAGAGAAAGAAAGAGAGAGAGGCAAAAAACAGTGTGTGTGTGTGTGTGTGTGTGTGAGAGAATGTCAGAGAAGAAAAAGGAGAGAATGTCATGTCATATTTCCTGTAATCCCTCGTCTCCTGCTCTGAAAACACCCGCTAACTCTCGCCCAATCCCAGTTCGGCGTTGTCCTGGCAACCTCACAGACGAGCGAGCAAGCCTGCCACCCCACCAATCGCCCCCTACCCTTGGCTATTGGTCATGGCTTGGCTGGGTTTATTTAGAGGCAAATTAACTATGTCTGGAATCTCGGGTTGTCACCAAAAAAAAAATATGACACTCCTCTCTGTGGCATAAAGAAAAGGGAAGGGGAGGGATCGGCCTCAGAATGTTCCGTGCGACACGCACTTGGGGGGCGACTAGCAATGTGTCCATTCTGCATATCGGCGGACATTTAAAAAAGCAGAAGGGGGCAGTTGTTCTACAACAGGAGATGGACAATAGCTTACAGCCGTGTTAGGGATATAGCCTTTGTGTGTGTGTGTGTGTGTGTGTGTGTGTGTGTGTGTGTGTGTGTGTGTGTGTGTGTGTACCAGATGTGATGAGTGAGTATGGGAGAGAGCAACCAAAGCAGTCAAAACTTCCAATAGCTTCTTAAGTTAACTACTGCCACTTCTGGGAACTCTTAATGTTTTAAGTGTGGCAGTTGAGAGTAATTGGAAAGGGAAAAGAGTCTGGTGGGGACTCTGTGGGAAAGCCTCTGGAGGATTGAGATTTGGGATTTCTGTCCCATCCCAAACCGGAAACATGGAGGGTGTGGAAGCCTGAAGCTGCTGCTGGTAGCTCCACACACCCAATGCTACAATGTGTCTACGTGTTTCAGTGTGACCATGCTTGTCAGTGTAGGCATCTGTCTGTGTGCGTGTGTGTGTGTGTGTTGAGGCAGCACATACAATTCGTCCTCACACACATCGAGCGCAGCAGCCAAAACACACATTCTTTTGTCTGGGCCTTGGCTGTGTCCAGCATGGCACTCGTGAGTGGCAAGGCCGCGGGCGCTATCGTTTAGAGATAACTCAGCTGGAGGAGGTCATGCTCCCACGCCACATCAGTGCACCGCCCATCTCCACCTGCTTGTTTGTGCATCCGATTATGAGTATGGAGGTGTATGTGAATGTATGTGTGTTTGGGGGGTGGCACATGTTTCTACTGGGGGCAGGTGTGGGGTGTTGTGTGTTGTGAAATCCCCTTCCTCCACCCTCCACCACCCCATCCAAAGCCTCTGGTGGGTCTCCAAGGAGAGGAAGGAAGAGTCGGAGGAGGAAGCCGTGAGTGGTCGGAGGGCCCCAGGACAGGACAGAGCGCTTAATCCTCCGCACGTCACATCAGGGCAGCTGAAGGGCCACGACAGCTGCAGGCCCCAGGCCAGCCACACATCTGTCCAAATCGGTCAGTGCGAGAGACTCCGTCCGTCTGCCCCTTTGGCGCACTGGTCTGCCTCTGGCAGGGGAATGCCGCGCAAAAACAATGGGCCCTTTCTGCCCCTGAGGATGAGCTGTGATGCGGAGCTCTTATTCGAAGCACAAACACACAGACGTGCACACACAAGCTGGGCACACCTGAAAACCGGGAGAGGAAAGAGTTCCCATACATAGCAGAACACACTCATGCATGCTACCGCACACACCCTCTGCACATAAACACACAAACACACACACACACACTTAAACACAAATGCAAACTAACACACCTACTATGATAATATTTGATTTGTCAGTGGATATGGGTTAGCAGCAAATTGGCCAAACACACACACACACACACACACACACACACAATACAGCTTCAATTAAAGAGGTGAGTGAGAAGAAAGTCAATAGTGTCAAAACAAAAGCAAGGCTGATAAGCCCTTAAATCAATCCCATGCACACAGGAACCAACTATATACACACACACACACACACACACACACACACACACACACACAGCAACACTGCAACCAGCACATGGGAAGACTTACACGCACCCTTCGAGGGGAAGTGCTGGCAGAAGCATGAGAGCCGCCACAACAGGTGGGACTCTCCTGAGAATGAGCTACAAGAGAAGGAGGTGAGACAGAAGGACAGTCGAAATAAAACTCACTCTCTCTCTCTCTCTCACTTGGACAGAAAGAAAATCAGCTCTGGCATTTAGTCATTTTATTGATATCACACACCAACACATGGTCTGCGTTAAGGCCGTTGTCAGAGATGAGACCATGGCGCCTAGATGATGGAGTGGTTCTATGTACACACACACACACACACACACACACACACATGCTCAAGGTTCCGGAGATGCTGCCCTCCATGATTTATGTGTGTGAATCTCAGCACCTCCGCGCCACTGTCGTAATCCGACGCCACTTTTCCTGCTCCGGGGGTCAACCGTGGCAGGTAACGAGACACCGGCCCCATCTTGGGACAATACCAGCAGAGGCATCCTACCACAGGACAGGGGTCACATCACCTGTGGACCCGGAGCGAAAACACACCGCCCCTCTGCGACAACATGCTTCAATCCGGTCAGTCATGGTCCATAAGGCAGCGGGCATGAGACTGCCCCACCCCCTCCCAAACTCTGCAGGCACCCTGGTCCCACAAGCCCCTGAGGCCAGACACAAAGACACCAAATTCCTCCGGGCAGACATTTCACTTTGTGTCACAGGAAGCGCTCTGTGTTTTTTTCCCCTCTCTTCTATTTTACCCTCCAACTCACTCAATTCTTTTGTAGGGTCACCAACCATTCAGGTCAGTTGGAGCAAAAACGTTTTTCTCTTTCTGCCGTGTAGCTAAACGTGGGTGAAAAGATGCCCATCAGGGCTCATTCAGAGGCAGTCGAGGCATGTTCAGAGACTAACCCACCTCACTTTGCTGTACTGTGCACAGCACACACACACACACACACCAAAAAATACACACAAGGAGAACCCGACTCCATGCCTATTGTGAGAGTTCATACCGACCACACTGCCAACAAGAGCCTACACCCACCGTCTCCCATACACCACCAACACCACCCCAAACCCCTTCCCTCCCACCTCTCTGTTCCTCTCTCTGTTCCTCTCCTCTCCTCCAACCCCCCTTCCTCTCTCCCTTTTCTCAGAGAGCTACCAAAGTGGGGGTAGGGGAGTGTTTTGTGGCCCAAATAAAAGAGCTAAAGTAGTCAGAAGCCCTTTGTGTGAGGGAGGCTCTGCGAAGAGGAGGAGGAGGAGGAGGAGGAGGGGGGGGGAGGGGGAGGGGGGGGGGAGGTGGGGGTGGGGGTGGGGGGTTGGGACGGTGACCCAAACAGCCCGGCTCTCAGGCCTTTGCTTACACGGACCAACAGGCCTTGTCTGTAGCCTGGCAACAGTAACCCATGGCTGGTGAGCAAGTGAGTACGTTTGGGAAAAGGGGGGAGGTATGCATACAACACAGGGTTCTGTGAGGACAGTTTCAGATAATCATCTCCTCAAGAAAGGTGGAAAAAAAATACTCAACCAACAGCTTTCCCTGGGAAGCATATAGCTCAGAATGTTCTAAAAGAGCCTGAAGAAGTCTTTAAAATTCTCCCCGTGTTTAGAGTTTAGCTGTTGAGGACAGACTTTTGACAGACAATGGAGCCACTGAACTCTATAGAGAGGGAAGGTTCTTGTTCTCCCCTCTGGCATGAATATTAACAATGTGACCATTACGAGCAGTGGTCACCTCCTCTGGAAAGGAGCAAAAGGGAAAATTGTGGTTAATGGAAAAAGACCATCTCCGAGCTCTGTGGTCTCCTTGCAGTCAGGCTTACCCTCATTCTGGAGTTATCTCCACGTTCAGACACTGGCCAGGGGTGTGGTGCAACTCTTTCCTGAAGAAATAATAATACCGGTATTCCCTTGTGCTCTGCGCAAAAAGCTAAAGCTTGAAACACTGACTACTGAACACAAAGGTGGTTAACAGATACTTCATCATGTCAAACGGCGCAAAACAAAAAACACTTTGGTGAAACTCAACAGCTTGGCAAGAAGTCTATTTTTACATACATGTACTCTCCTGCAAAACATTATCCAAACTGTCAATATTAAGGGGGGAGAGGGAAAAGAGAGGAATGTCTGGTATTTAAAAACAGTTGACCAGAACCCACATCGCATGTTTCCCAAAGCTCAGGACTTCCAAGACGTTCCTCAAGTAAGCTTCACCACAAAACCCCACCCCAATACCTAAACTGATCCAGGCCTCTGGGAAGCTCATGGAAGAAATGGTGACTTCACTCACAAAGGACCCCGACTCATACGGCTTTGTTTCAGCAATTACATGGGGTCAGCTAAACGTATATGTGCAGGACGTTACAGGGGGTCAGCTAAACGTAAATGTGCAGGACGTATGAATCCCTACAAATAGAAATGTCAGATAGAGATGGTCTGTTAGCCTGTAGGAATGAAATGTGGAGAGCAAAAAAACCTGCCATGCATAATGAAATTTTAAATGTCATGCTTGAAAGCAGTAATTGAAGTGTGGGATTTTTTATTTCTCCAATTATGTGGCATGGGGGTAAACATGAACCCAAGGACTCACAGTGACATACGGCGTGTTGACAAGAGTAATGAATACACACGGTTGACTTTGATGAGTACAAAGTCAGGGGGAAAAAAACATCTGACATATTCCTTTTTTGGGTGGAGGATCTGTGCTGACAAAAAAACCCCACTGACATACGATACGGTCACTTGGAACATTGTAAATGTCCTCAGCTGGGTTTATGTCAAAGATCTCTTTTAGGTTAAAACTGTCACCATAGTAATGGGGATCAAACCAAGCAAATGGCTCAAGCGGAATCCTTAACAACATTTTTAATGGTTGAACACCCTGAAGAAAGAGCCCGTCTGTCTTACGAGTTGTGAAACGTTTTTTTTTTTTATATGAGCCTCTAAAGCTGCGACCAGAGTGCAGAAGAACGGAGACGCTCCGATAAGCTGTGGGGAGAATGCAAGGAGAAAGGCCAAAGAATGTCCGCTATCTTTACCACAGTCACCAATAAACCACCAAACAGCTGAAGACAAGGGAAGGAAGGCCCTGCTCATCGTATCTGCTCAAACATGAGCTAAACACCAAAACAAACACAAGCCTCACTGTGAAAATTCTCCATTTCACTCAGCTCTGCTTCTTAACAGCTCTGTACTCTGTGTTTAATGAGAAAACCACAGTGAATTGAGAAAGGGGGCCTGAAAGAGACAAGAGCAAGAGTGTTTTACATTCGAGTGATGACTTCTGTCTCTGTCTCTTAAAGGGTGGTGCAATGAACATGAATAGGACCAGGACTGTTTATCATCTGAGAATCACTCTGCATGCTGAGGCTGACTGAAGTCAATTATCCAGTGATGTAGAGTTGTGACACCGAGGACAGTAGCACTGTTGCTGTAATGTGACCCAATGAACACAGTGTGAGAGTGAGTGAGTGAGTTAGAGAGATGTGAGAAAGGCAGCCCGATCATAAGCTTTCTTGAGGGGGTCTGACATACAGGAAGTGAGTGAAAAGAGCGAGGTCAGGAGTCACCACTTCCTCCGATAGGGCCTGAGAACCACGGCGACCAGCTCCCGATCTGACAGACCCCCGGGCTACAGCCACTGTCCCCCTCACTTAATAAGAAAACAAAATATGGCTACTCTTTATATAAAAAAAAAAAAAAAAAAAAAAAAAGGCACTCAGAGACTTCATGGAAGCAGGGCCGGCTCCCTGGTCCCAAATGTCAGACAGCTTAATCTGTCGGTCAAGCAGACAGCCGTGAACCATCACTCCTGAATGGACGTTAGCTTATGACCAGAGACTGGCACTTTCCTGCGAATGAGTCCAGACATTCCAGTTGCCCCCCCCTCTCCTACTATCCACACATACCCCGCTCCACAACCACTACCACCCCCCACCCAGTTTAAAATTGGCCCCGGTTGAGAGCATTGTCTGGGGCATTCCTCAGATGACTGTCTGGATGAGCTGAGCTGGAGGTGAGCAACAATGCGGTGACTGCGATAGAGACAGAGGAGGGGAGTAGAGGGGGTGGGGGGGGGCCTTACGAAGCATTCCTGACTAATCCACTTGCTCAAGTACCACAAGAGACAGGAGAAAGCACAGCTCCAGGACCCTCACTCTAAATCCACGGCCCCGTTTGGCATGTTCCTTACACGCACACAGGGGCACGACGTGCTCGAAAACGCACGCAATGCTAATCAGACTGAGGCGCTCTCTCTCTCTGGGCCGTTAAGTGTAAACCATAACAGACGCGCTCAAGAAGTTTACTGGCTTTGGAGTGGCCGCTCATAACAGAACACAGAGCTCGCTGACTCCATCCATCATTCCGCTAAGAAGCAGGCAGTCTCCATGGGTCATTAAAACACAACACTTACAATTTACAGGCTCACTCTGCCACTGGGGGTCAAGACGATGCTATTCAGAACACAGAGACACCCTGTATCTAGTCCCTCATGTATGTGTGCCCATAAGCACATGCACATACATACAAACGAGTGGCTATATGTCTACACACACACACACACACACACACACACACACACATACTATATCTCTCTCAAAACAGGAGAGGCTGACTGTTCTTATGAATTGGTGAGTGAGGACAGAAAGAGCAAAGAAAGTCTTGGGTCCTCTGCCTGGACGAGCATGACGCAGAAGACAAAGGTCCCAAAGGCTCCTCGCGTCCTCCTCTTGCCTCGTGTGAGCATGTGCAGGGCTGGGGGCCCGCAGGCTGCCGGCTCCATTCCTCCACGAGCCTGTCTGTCTCTGCATGGGGCCCGCGGGCAGCTCAATGGCAGCACCTGGCCCTCCACTCCTCCATTGTGAGGCTGTGACTTCACTGGATTACCATCACAACATCCACCAGCTGTCCCCCACACCACAGCCCCAGCCTCCCCACCCACACCACCCCAGGCCCCAACCCCCCTAGCAAAGAATCCCTAACCCCCACCTCCCCTTGAAAACCCCTGATTCTTCCAGCTGGATCCTTTCTGAATGACACCCTCTCAATCTGCCTAATTATCTTTCCTCCATGGCCGGCATGTTCTGTGTTCAGTGAGCGCTTAGGGACACAGGGACTGGCCTTGCACACTCAGCAGATAGGAGACGGGACAAGCCCAGGGGCCCTGCTACACTTTAACCAGACTTCCTGACTTTTCATCCGAGACCAGCAACCCCCCCCCCACACACACACACACACACACTCTCTTATCCTACAAGTGCACACGTCACTCCATGGCGTCTTCACAAGAGAACAATGCCACTGCAACATATGCCCTGCGGCCCGTACTCTCGTGTTCCCCAACACACAACAGGTGGTTTTAACTCTTTCAGAGAAGAAGTCAGGTGGACACCAACACCTCATCCTTTACACACACACACACCTCAAATCAATCCTTGCAGGTAAAGCATTGCAAAACCACCCTGTGTGTTGCAATTAGATTGCGGCAATCAGACTGAAGAGTCCTCGCGGGTCCCTTGCATTCTCCCCCCTTCTTTTACAACGGTTCAATATGGTTCCCTTGAATGGGCTCGCTGAGGGGAGCAGGCCTCTGAAGGATTACCCCTGTAATCTTCTAACAGCTACACAGCAGCCTCAGACCCCCACTCAGGACTGATCACAGCTGAAGTCCTCACAGGTGAGCAGGGGGGGAAATCTGAGACCAGATAGGAGCAGGGTTTTTTTTTTGTCTTCAGTCTCTCCCCCCCCAACCCCCACACAAACTTCCCCCACCAACTCAGGGTAAGTAGAGGTATGGTGTTGTGTGTTTGCCAACAGATACGGGTATATCTAGGACAGACAGAGACCAGGGGCCACGCTTAAATTATATTACCGATACTGAGAGCTTTCACACTTCAAGGAAGGAAGAAAGTGTAAAGTCATTGCTCAACCTATCCGCCATCACCTGGCTCTCATCCATTAAGGAAAAACAACAGGAGAAAGCAAGCACACACACACACACACACAGAGGAAGAGAGAGAGAGAGACTCATGTTGAACAGGTGGAGCGTTAACAGCCTAAAGGTTGTCCTCTGAGAATCGCACTAATAAAGACGAGGCGGAAACCTATATTGGTGTTTATTAGTAACATGCACCTGTTCGGCGTGGGCCCCCTTTTGGTGCGGTTACCTGCCAGCGCGCTACTGGATTTCTCTACTGGCTCTTTTCCCTCTTGTTCTGTTCCTCCCCTCTGCTACCCTTTCTGTTCCTGCCCTCTCTCTCTTTCCCCCTTCTCTCGGTTCTCTGTCCCAGTGGTGCCTTGTTACAGGGAGGTATCTGGGGAGAATAAAGGCCCTTTTCTGCTGTTTTGGATCTCTGGTTACGTTGGTATCCCGAGGGGAGGGAGGGAAGCGAGTGAGGGGGAGGTGGGGGTGGGATTGAGCAGGGTCGCCCCAACCTCCTACCGCACAAGACTGGTCTGACCACTCTGGTTCCTGAGCCACTCTTCAATGGCACGGTTACCACCTTGTGTGGTATGACATTTTATAGTCCCCCATTTGGGAAGAAATCCTCGCTTTCCTCTAAAGAAGTGTCATTTGTTGTTGGCATTGAACCAAGAGGGCAATTTCAAAAAGTCCTCCACGCCCCTTTGTTATATACACACAGAATGGCTGAAAGACTAACCACTGGCCCTTACATGTAGGAAAATTAGGGGAGAGAATGGACAGAATGCTCTGATTTAGAGGTCACTGGCGAAAAATGAAAGGACTGAGGCAAACTCGGACAAAGGATAGTAAATGAGCGAACAACGCAGGGCTGTAAAGGCTATTACACATTCACCCACCTGCTGCCTGAACGCCACGCACCCTGATGTGCCTGGGTAATGATTGGACAACATAGTCATGCGTGCTCTCTGTACTGACACACAACCTATATCTTCAGACCCAATCACTTCCAACTTCAAATGGTTGAGTGAGTTTCTTCTTCCTTTAGCATTGCTAGCACAGTCTGAATAAATTAAATCTCCCCCATTTCATATGTATAGGCACCCTGGACTTCTACGTTCATGTACAACTGTTTTTTTTCCAGTATTTTGTGAATTATGACGAATTGAAATTTGCTTCAATTCTATTCACTACACTATGCTACTCCTTCTTTAAGGATATAAGGGGTGAAATGTATGAACAACCCTCATTGGTATGGGAACAACACTATACTTTAGATACAGCACTAAACGAGCCTTGTAGTTTTGACAACAATGGACTATCATTACCTGGCGAACATGTGAAAAAGCACACCTAAGGCAATGAAATTCAAAATGGTGAATAAAGAAGAAAAAAGGGAACAATAATTAGGAGTAAGCCAAGGCATTTCTTTTGACCACATAAAACACAAGAATCGTTTTGTAGGAGGTGAGACAAACTGCTCTGCTGGCTGTGAAGGTATTTTTCCCATGTCAAAGGGTGTACCGTGCACAATCTTTCGCCAGGCTGCGACCTCCTCACTGAGGGCTAGGGAGTGGTCACAAACCATAAAGTAATAAAAGTTACTGTAGAAAGGGCCCGAGGTGGCAAGCCAGCCACAGAAAAATCACAAAGAGAAACCCAGAGAATCCTCCCTCTTCGTCTTCTCAAAGTTCTACCCATTTGCCAGGGGAGGTATAGCTTCCATTTCAATTGGGTTAATGTACGGTCTTTAGTTAGTGCAAAAGAAGCCTAATAGCCCTGGACCGTGATGGACTTATCAGCAGAGTGTGTTTCCCACGTAGCTTTTCCTAATGGAAAAAGAAAACTAACCAGCCTGAATGAGGGGTTTGGGAACACACACAAATTTCCAAATCAGGCGGGAAACTAAAAACAACAGCCCAAGGGCTTTCATGTGATAACAATCACTTTGCATTAGAATCCACACACCGAGGAGAAGAGTGGCTGGGGGGGGGCAAAAACTAATGAGACACACTGCACAGGACTCAAGAGAAAGCACACACTCACACCACGGGATACTCTCTAAGCCAGTAATTTATGTTTCTCAATTCCCCCAGACAGGTGCAAGTGGATGGTGTGTCATGCAGCCTGTACGAGTCATGGCCTGACTGATTTCTTTTTTTTTTTTTTTTGGTCACCGTGCTGAAACATTGCAGTAAAATCTCTCTCTCACTCTTACACACACACACACACACACACACACACACACACACACACACACACACACACACACACACACACACACACACACACACACACACACACACACACACACACACACACACACACACACACACACACACACACACACACACACACACACACACAATGGGAAAAGCCTTTTGCTGCCAAATAGTTGAGACACTTTCATGCAAAGCTCAGAGTGGTGTGTGTTTGCCCTCTGAAGATGCAGAGAAGAGTGATAACCGTTCCCTTTTGTTTGGCCAAATTCCAATCCCTTTCTCTGGGGCTGCGCAGCTGCAAGTGTATCCATGTACTCAATCTGCCACTAGTTACCAAGGCTGAACAATTGCCCTGATACACAAGATCATTGCGAACAAAATTAACCATCACTTTCTGAAGAGAGTCTCTTTATCCAAACAATAAGCTAAAGCATGGAATGGGATAAAACCATGTACAGGAGAAAGTGAGGGGGCAAATCAACACAGAAATATTTAAGACCTAGTACAAAATCAGAGCTCATTGTAAAAACCTTGTATTGTAGAAAGATAAAAAAAAACAGCACGAAACTTACATGCATTTTGAGTTTGAACATATTCCTCCATTCTCACAGGGTCTGTATGAGTCCACACAGCGGAGACCTGTTGGAAGGCAGAGGACATTGTGTGAAGAATCTGAATGAGGTAGCCCTACTTCCACAAGAAACTACTTAAGACACCTTTTTAGATATTTAATATATTACAAAGCATATAGTTTTACCACTGTAATGTGTAGAGTGTATTAAACATTTTTGTGAAGTTTGTGTGTGTGACAGGGAATTGGTAATATCGAGTTTGGGCCTAGGCTCCTACTCTAAAAAGCGGTGGGGACATTCAGTGTTGTAAGAGTCAAAAAAGATGAGTTGCGGTAATGACAGACAAAATGCCTTGCACCTCCATCGTTCAAACTCCATCATTTTATGGAGATGAACCTTCCCACCTTTCCCGCTTCTTTGAAGGCATTTTCACATCACCGCCGGCACTCTGGGGTAAGCTCGTGTTTACTTTTCAGCTAGCGAAGATAATACCTTATCAGCAAGAGTGTAGATGCATGCTGTGATGGGTGTACACATGGAAATGAGATAGGATTCAAATTCTTTCACACAGATTCTTGATTCGCTGATATGGGAATAGGGTTTCAATTAAATGTACCACCAAAATCCCTGTCATTAGCCTACTTGCAGTTTTTAATAATTTAAGTGGATAAACGTGTTTAGAGTTAACTAACTAATTCGAAAATTAGTAGGCCTGAGTGACCAAATTAAGGCCAAAATGAAGTTGATCTTAGTGCATTTTAAAGTTATATTCTGTTAAATGACTAAAGTAGGCCTACGTTGTCTTCATTTGAACACAGTATGCTTACTAAACACAACATACTTACTAAAATAACAACTGAATAATAAAAAAAAAAAACTTTGCACCTTGCACCTGCGTCGTAGGTGCGGGGCCTATGTTCGTCTATTGATATTATCGCAATCATTAGCCCATCCCCCAATCTGATGAAAATGTTAATAGCTCTTTGTTCGTAAACGTAGGGGGTAACGCCGGAGCTCATCAGTGTTGCTCTGACACAAGCAACCAGCAGCCTCTAAATTGAAAAAACAAAACAAACCTAGCTGAAAAAAACAGCTAGCTGAAAAAAACAAACAAACCATGAACTAAACTATTTAGGCCCCGTGTCACTAAAAACTAGATAGCCCACGCAAAACAGCTTCAATACTGTCAGATTGTAACATCTCTTCTCTAGGCTGAATGCAACTTGTTGCCCATTTCATCTGTTGCTTCCCTGCGATTGCAGTCACAGCGCTGTTCAGCAGCTAGTCCTGTTCTCACGGCCCCGCCGTTCATAATCACGCACATGCCCAGACCCATTTAAAACAACGGAGTAGTGAGCCCAACTCTTGTGGACAAGGAAAAAGCGATTCACAATGGAGAGCATCTGCAGACAATGCAGTTCCCTTGTAGGTAACGCCACACATGTTAACAACTCATCACACCAGTCATTCTAATAAACAAAGAATGGTCCGTCTGTGTTTGTAACCTACATGCAATTTTGGCACGTTTTAGCCTGAAGATGGTCTCTCAACTTGCAGCACATGTAAGCTAGATGCAGGCTTCCAAGAGCATCCCTCAAAAAATATTGCCAACGCTTAAGACGAGATGTAAATCGGAGTCATCGACACACAAAATAATCAATCTATGTCTATATATATATATATATATATATATATATATATATATATATATATACATACATACATATATATATATATATATATATATATATATATATATATATATATATATAAAATGCACAAGACACTTCAGGCAGTGTTGTTGAATGAGACACTTAAATAATTTAGTCTTTATTGGCTAGGCCTATTTCGTCTCCTCCAAAGCGACTTTAAAACATTCAGCTAAACATTTCACTTTCATAGACTACCAGAGAATAAGTATGTCTAGCCTATGTTTTGATTAATCTTACCAGCCTGAATCAAGGAAGGAGTCGCTAACACACAAATTCCTACAGCCAACATAAAGTTTCTAGTGACAATTTTCTCACAGTCATTTTGTTTAGTTGCAAGGACGCAGCTGCGCGTGCAATTCCACAGTCCATATTACCAAAATTAAAGAAACGTTAATATGGGTAAATGTTTTCTTACCATCGATATGTTGTACAACACATAAAAATGATAAAAATATCCAAATACTGTAAATCCCCATTTCTTGTTCCAACTCTTCTTCAGAAGGGTTTTCAATAATACATCCTTCAAAAAACGAACAGATAAAAGATCCCAGAAACCTCGATACGTAGCGTCATAAAGTAGATTTAAAATCTTTTCACATTAACTGAAAACATAAAATGGTGTTTTAAAATAGATCCAATAGGGATTCTCCGCTGCTCGGACGGGCAGCAGTGCTTCTTCAAACACCTCTAGGAACTTTTGAAAACTTTTCTTGCCTCTCTTCGAACTGAGGGGCAACGTCGTATTACTCCGCCCACTCTATACAATCCATTCCGCATAACCGACTCCTGGGTCGTGTCCTTCCGCCTAAGGAAAGTACCGCCCAACAAAAGGACAAGCGACATAAGTGGGAATGTCGGTACTTCTCCAGCATGTCCTTATGGCTGTTTATTGGTGTTATGTTCATACTTAAGAAGTCAGCAGCTACACTGGCTGTCCTTTCACCTGAGAGTCTTGACATCAGTTGTGTGAGACCGAACACCAAATTAATCTCGTTTTGAGGAATCCAAAATGTATTACTCAATAACTGGTTTGGAATTATGTAAACTATTTCCCTCCCAGTCGTAGACCTACTGAATTTGGCCTACTTTAATTGTAACTCAAAGTGTTCTACAGATATACCATATTCTTAGGGCACCACACGGTCTGTTTTACTTTGATCAATTTAATTTCAATTAGCCTACTTGATCAATTCTCTTAATGCATAACACATTCTGAGTGATGTCATTTGGATTTGCTATTCAGTCTGCAGCATCGAAATGGAGCTCACATCTAAGAATAATTTACAAGCTTCTATAGGCAGACTCTAGTGTTCCTTGGAGTCAAAAGTGTTATTTGATAAAGAAAAAGCTAATGTGGCTGTTCACACCATGCACATAGCTACACCCAAATGCCTGTTCTACTTATGGAGAACCTTTTAATTTATTTTCTAAACAGGCTGATCAGTTATACTGTTCTGAAACACTGGGGCCCTTGTAATCCAAAAAGGAGTGTGTCTGCGCATGGGTGCTTGTTTGTTTGTGTGTTTACACCCAATGCTGTCCTGATAAGAGCATGAATTGTGTTTACATGATGGAAATGAGAGCAGACATTTCTGTTACCCCCTCCAACCCCACCCCATGCCACTCCACCCAAGCTGTAAGAAAGTGCTCTTTCTGTTGGGGCTTTGGGCGGCCTGTGCCGGGCGTGCTCGTTTTGTGGGGCGTATAGTGCCGCAGTTGTTTCCAGCCTCGCTGCGGAGCCGGTCTCTTACAGAGACAATGCCTGCGATTTGAATGAGAAAAGGAGTTCTGCATTATGACACAGTTTCTCTCCGCAGGGGGGCTTGGAGGAAGAGGGGGCAGAGAACTGACATTCAGAGATGTTGCAGCCACACCCCCCCCCCCCTGCACCCCTTCCTACACACACACACACATACACTCACACACTCACTCACACACACACACACACACACACACACACACACACACATACACACACACACACACACACACACACACACACACACACACACACACACACACACACACAAATGCACACTCTCAATCTTTCGTCCTGTCCTTGAATAAATCACAAGCAGGCCCAGGACTGTGAACGCAACAGGCTCATTCCGTTATTGAGAGTGACGTCAAGTAAGACTTACACAGACTTGCTTGGTCTATCAGACACCTGGAATATAGTTTTGTTGCCATGCATCTGAGTTCTATACAGCAATCAGTCAAGGACTGAGAAATATCCACAGAGTACTGAATACATCTCAGGAGGTTATGCTCTACATATAGGTTCAGTACGTATACATTGAGGCATATGGTATATCTCAGACTCTGGCCACTGCAGAGGAATTAAACCCGGCTCTGTCATACTGACTGTAATCCGCCTGGAGTGTACACAAGAGCTCTAAGCCGTTGGATTTTGAAAGCCATACTATGGCATACAGCCTTTGTATGCACTGTAATAGATTGTCTCAAATCTTTCTCTTTGTGGGCCATATGCCAGCTCCTTAGGGGGTGTTTGTATCTGTCTTTCTATCAGACATGCTGTGTGCATGCTGTGACCTTAAGGCCCCAGTCCAAGAGAAAAGCAGGTAGCGGCAGGGTGTGTCCCTAAAGTTTGGCCATTGTTGCGTGTGTACTTTTTCCCAGTGTGGATTAGCAGGTGCACCAAAAGGCTTGAGTGGCCAGCCTTGTATGGGAGTGCAATCTAGGGTGTGTCACCATGAGGTCACCACTTTTGTGGTTTCTGCAGAGTGCAGAATCGGGCCACTGTGCATTCTGGGAAGTTTTGCAATATCCGCTGTCCGCCTTAAAAGATGTGAAGCATCAAACTAGTTCACAGAGTGGTGTGTTGTGTTGTGTGCTCCCACTCGTCTCCTGAGCAGAACTCATCCCTGTGTCAAGCCTGCGCTCCTCAGCGAGGTCAAACTCCACACTTAACCCCTTGTTAGGAGCCAGCATTCACCACGTCCCCTTTCCCTTCACATCTCTGAGGCGTGCCGGAGTGGCCGACTCTTTCTCTCTCTCTCTCTCTCTCTCTCTTGCCACTGGAAGTGAAAGATGAAAGGAAAGGGCAGTCCCACCTCTGGTCCCGTTTTTTTTTGTCTCTCCACCCGAGACGCCCCTTTTGTTTTGAGTTTGTGTTTGTGTGTTGTTTTTGTTGCTGTTGATTCATGCATGGCCACGGTCTGCGCTGGCTTGGCGTGGTGAAGCGCTCGGCACAGCTTTGTTTGTCTGTCTGTCACCCTGCGGTTACCGCTGGCAGCCGGCTTGGCACAGTTCCACAGAGGTGGCTCCGCTGTGACATTCAGCTTTGATGATGATGATAGAGGTGACACATTATCAGTGTCGACAATCACAGGAACCGCCGGTCACTTCACAGATGAACGGCAGTGCTAAGAAACATCACAGCTTGTTTAATGGTAGTTTTTTTTTAAATGCTGAGCTATGTGTGAAAGCTCCTGGAGCAGAACCTTGACATTTTTTCAGATAAATTGAGTGTCACTCTAATTGGGACAATGCAATGAGATCTGACAGCCTTAGACTGTTTGAAGCACCAGGGGTCCAAGAAGGCCTGACTAAAGATGGTAATTAATTTATGGTGCAGTCTCATGGTGCCAAAATGTAATCACCATGAAACAAGAGTAAGACAAGATAAAAGCTTTTCGCAAAGTAGGGACAAATTGTTATTGGTGTTATTTAAAGGTCTAAAATATTTAGGTATGTTTTTTGAAAATATTTAATCCTTGATTAAATATCTAGAAGAAAGCCTTTTTTCTTGATCTCAATCAAGTTGTTTACCGTCCGTCACACAGAAAGCTTCTGTTAGGATGTCTCGCGCGCAACTGCCGGGAAAACTTGATATTTGCATTTCAGGGAACAGTGAGTGTACTTTTGTCTAAGGGAGCCAAGTTGGAACTGCAGGGACACCAGTCTGCCTGTGAATGCTCGGCTTACATATTGTATGTATCTCAGGGTGATTTCAGGGATGGTCAAATTGGCCCATAATTTGGGTTTGCCGTGCCAGCACACACATGTATTTGGTGTTAAGGCCTTCATTCAGCACAGTAGCTTTATTTCTGTCTTTCTGCAACATTAAGTCTTAAACATACAGTGCATGTCTTTTTCTCAGTTCCTTTCATTCACTGTTTCGGCTGGCTTGCTTGGTGTCAACATTTGCTATTTTCAACACACTACATTCCAGCTCTGATCTGACACTGTCTTTTTCTCCGTGTAAAACTGATCAATTGAGCTGCTCATATGGGGGCATGGAGGTGGCAGTCAGCACATTCCTCATTTTGTCTGGCCTGCAGAATCTGACCCCTCAAGGAGATCTTTTTATAAAGGAATGAAAACAAAAAAACCCTCTTGACTCTGTGCATGTTGTACAGGTTCCAGTGAAATTGTGTGTAATGGATACTATGTGAGGAATTATGAATGAATGAGAGTGTGTGTGTGTGTGTGTGTGTGTGTGTGTGTATGTGTGTGTGTGACAGAGAGAGAGTGTGTGTGTGTGTGTGTGTGTGTGTGTATGTGTGTGTGTGACAGAGAGAGAGAGAGTGTGTGTGTGTGTGTGTGTGTGTGTGTGTGTGTGTGTGTGTGTGTGTGTGTGTGTGTGTGTGTGTGAAAGAGGGAGAGAGGCAGACAAGGGAAAAGCAGGTGACAGGATTCTCGCAAGGCCCAGCAGGGAAGTAAAATCAGACAAACAAGAGGATGGCGACGGCAGTGATTTATAGCCCTGGCGTCTGATGGGAGGAAGAATGAACTGTCCTCCTGTGAACTCTTCACATCACAGCGGTCAGCAGTGCAGCACTTTTACATTGTGAAACACAAACTCCCAGTGTCTCTCTCTCTCTCTCTCTCTCTATTTCTTTCCTTCTTTCTTTCTTTCTTTCTTTCTTTCTTCCTCTCTCTTGCACTCTCTCTCTCTCTCACTCTCTCACACATACACACACACACACACACACACACACACACACACACACACATAAACACTTAAACATGCCCGTACACAAACAACCCAAGTCACATAAAAAATGCGAATTCATTGAAAATCATTTATAATTACGGCTTGGAAAATTCTTGCCTCATACCTCCCGAAACATAGTTTATTCAGCTGCTCTTAGCCATCATGTAAATATCTTGTTCTAATATTGTTGCAAGACCAAACATCGGCCACATGTTTTGGCTGCTATTGTGATGCAGCGCAGGCCAGTACGTGGGTCTGTAGCTTTTGTATGTGCCTTTGTGGCCCCTGAATGGTACTGTATGTTTGCCCTGTGGCGAGTGAAAGCTGGGGGTTAAACCCGCTCAGTGAAAGAGGACCACCCTGCGGAGAGAGAGAGAGGGCCCAGCCACACACCCTCACCACCACCCCCCCTTCTACTCTCCAGCCCCCCAGCCTCTCCTTAGCTTCTTAACCCTCTTTTTCTCTCTCTCCCTCTCTCTCTCTCTCTCTCTCTCTTTGAGACCCCAGGGGACGGTCCTGATATCCCGGGGGGGTCAGTCAGGAATAAATAACGAAGAGAGCGACATTAAAGACGATTACACTAACAAGTGAGGTCTGGGGGTCAGGGGTTGGGTTGGACAGTGTATGACAAACACTTAGTTTTAACTTGGCAAGGAGTTTCTGTGTGGTAAGAATTTTCAAATTAAGCAACACTGAACTTCCTCTCTTGGGCTCAGTTCTGTAAGATCAAGCAAGCCATTGGCTTTGCAAATAAATTGTTATCACTTTGAGAAAAGTTGATTGAGTTGAGCGTGTTTGTATAGTATATGTAACAGTCTACAGTATCCCGGGGGCTTGCGAGTCTGGTGTGAACTGTGTGTGCTAACATGCTACATGACCTCTGAGCGCTAACAGCCCCTGTGGACAGAGAGGATGTGATGACTTTACCACCCAGGCCAGGCTGATTTATGTGGGAAAAGCCTCACGGCGCCCGCTGAGAGTGTGGAGCAGATTAAGAGTCCCCCTCCAGCAGACCTGTCACGGCCAATCAGGAACCCTGGCCCCCCCTACTGACGCGCGTCGGGACCAATGAGGTGGCTGCGTTCATATTCGAGTTCACTCCCCATAACCAATCTCTCGCTCTTATGTTTTCCTCTGATTAAAGTGTTGTCCTCGTGGTGTGACTCTGGTCGTTTTTAATTACATTAAATTATAAATGCGCTAAGGGACAGATCTGCCTTTGAAGTGAAGGAGAAGGTCAAAATAGCTGACTTGATCACTCACTGCGTTTGAGAAATTAAAGGACACACACTCTCTTTTTACACACACACACACACACATACAGGACCTTTTTCCTGTATCGATAAGGCATCTCTTGTTCTGGTTTTCAGAGTGGAAACTTGTGGTTCATCTCCCTGGGCAGAGACACCTCTGCCTTTCCCAGGATGATAAGTGCACGCAAGCCAAAATATCATCTGGCCTTTTGTCCCCACTTGTTGCTGTTTGTCCAATTTCTCCTCGACATCCTTTCTCCTGCACCCTGAGAAAATGCAGCCAAGCCCTGAGGGATTGTCTGTGAACAGTCCCATGCCTGGAAGTTATGCTGTTTCATACATACAGTGAGTTCATGATAAATGTTTGGACATATAAATCTGGCCCACTGTCAGGCTGCAGTCCGCACCAAATGGTCTCTGTTGGTGTGCTGATTTGTTAACAGCGATAAAATGACAAGCTGTGAGGCGTGGGCACAAAGTACTTTTTTGTATTTTTGGCAGATTTCCTTCTTATTACTTACCTCCTCTGTCTTTCCTTTTTTCTCCTTTCAACCAACCCCCAGCCCTGCTTCTTTCTTCCGTACACACACACACACACACACACACACACACACACACACACACACACACACACACACACACACACACACACAAACACAGGCAGACACACAAGAACCCTGGGGTCTGTTGTCTAAGGTAAATACATGTGAGTGATGGATCTCTCTCCCAGATTGTGGGAAAAGGTGTTTGACTTTCACACAAAGCCTCTAAACGGTTATTAAAACTGGGTCTGGAGCCCGTGTGTGTATGACTTTGTGTATGTGGGAGCGAGGGGAAGTTTATGTTTAGCCAGATCAGGGAGACATTTTCTTTTTCTGGATCACTTCCCACTTCTTTTCTCCCACTCTTTGTCTCTCTCTGCTTCACTCACTCTGCTCTTTCTTGCCCCCCCATTCCCCCCCTTCTCTTCGCCTGGGCTGCATCCTCGGACTGGCTCTGTTTGGAAGTGATCCGTGGCTCTGTGAGTGGCTTTGATTGTTGCGCGCCTGGGTACAGCTTGGAGCCTACGAGACCTCAGGGACTGTGGGATCCGCTTAAATCTCCAGTCAAGCCTGCCTAAGAAGGGCACAGTCACCCCCAAAGCATTTCAGCCTCCCCCACACACACACACACTCCAACCTCCACTCACCCTCCAAGGTTCAAGATTAATCCCCAATGTATTCTGCAGTAAGGTTGCACAACCCCATGGGGTTTTGTTGTTGGTGGAGGGGGGCATTAGGGTGACGTGTGGGGGGGGTATCTATTTGGGATGGATCCTGGAGCACAGGCAGCTGGAGGAATTCAGTGTGCCATGGCTGTGTTTCCGTGTGAAATAGCTGGTTAAGTCCACTGCGAACAGCTGCCGGACAGTGGCCCCTTCCCCTCCTCCTCCTCCCCCCTCCTCCTCCTCCTCCTGCCTCTCTCCTCTCGTCCTCATCCTCCTCCTCCCCTACCGCTGTAAATCTCACTGGAGGACGGGAGGCACTGGCGACCTGTTGAAAAGGCTCCTCAGAAGGTTCCTGTGTGTGTGTGTGTGTGTGTGTGTGTGTGTGTGTGTGTGTGTGTGTGTGTGTGTGTTTGTGTGTGTGTGTGTGTGGAGTGGGGGTCAGTTCCTGAAGGCAGGGTGGGTGTATAGTTGTGCTGTGTTCGTGGGGGTCAGGCACTGTGTTTAAAGGGCCCCAGAGTCGCAGCTCATCCCAGATACTCACAGATAAGCCAAAGCTGTAGCCTGGGGCTGTGGAGCTATCTCTGCTGTGAGGCACCATCTGAAGGGACGCAGTGGTCACTCTTCTCCCTTTCACCCTCGCAGGCCAGCCGAGTTAGGATAACAGAGGCAGGCGTAGGCTGATAAAAAAGGCAGTATGCATCGGAATGTCTGGGGTCACTTGCACTAGTCAGTTGTCAAACGCCGCGTCCAGATCCGAGCGTAATCTGACAAATAATCGAAAAGCAAACAACTGGCGGAATGCATTACCCCCCCACCCCGGGGCCGTGGTTAAGGGCCCTTTGAAGACGGTGTTAAGAGTGGCATATGTTCGACCAGAAATGTCAGTACGAGACATATTGAGAAAAATGACTGAATTACGACTTCAATTGAACCCGTGCGCTCGGCGAGGGGAGCGAGAGGAGAAAAGGCCCCTGGCGCGCAGAAAGCGCTCCGCCGGGTCCCCTGTCCCTCCCTGAGCCAATTGTTCGCGGAGCCCCGTGTCAAGCCCACGCCATCAATCACCCCCTTTTGAGAGGAGGAGAGACAGGCCGGGGACACGCCCCCCAGGACAGGGGGGTGGCGGTTCTCATGCCCTCCTGCGCCTCCGACAGAACTCCGACAGCTGGTCTGGCCATTAGGGGTAGGCCGGGACCTGAGGGCCCCTGCACAGCGGCGACAGCTGCCAGCCCACTGCATCCCCCTTAACCCAGCCCCACCCAACCCAAACCCCAGCCCAGCACCCCCAACCTGGGCTCCACCCATCCACACCCTGCCCCCTCCCTGCCTATGATGTTGTATAATATCTATCATCTATTGTTGCTCCTCTTCATCTTTCTCTACACAGCTAACCTACTGCGGAATCACACAGTCATGCATGGTAGAACTGCATAATATAGATATTCATTTGATCAAAGCGAAAGTGAACATTGATGCAGCATTATTAAGATGACCTGCATGGATCACTTGTAGTCATTTATTGTCTAAAGTTCAAATGACAAGGTTAGTTTTTCAATGGATGTTATGGGTGACAAGGTTAGTTAAAATTAATGTTATGGATGATGACATTTCACTTGCAAAGACATTTGTCATTAAAAGTATGAAAAACTTCACAGAGAGAGCAAACAAGGTCACCAATGAGGCAGAACCCAATAAACAAGGGTGTTGTGGTTTGTCAACACGTTAGACTGTTGGTGGCATTTAGATAGCGGGTGGGGTGCTGTCATTGTAATACTAAACTATTCAAAATATTGGGCACATATTGTGTCATAACCTGTCTCTGTGTTATCTGAAGTAACTGTTGTACCCATGTCCGCAACATAAACTAAATGTTATTCAATAGTTTTATGAACTCTTACTTTTTTTACATCTGCAGTGTTGATAATTTGTAGACAAGATTTTCTTTTGTCAGCTTCTTGTGATTCTGTGAATCCTGAAAAACTTTATGAAAGATACATCATGACTTAATTTCTCATAAATGTTTAATATCTGTTAATTTTCATATACTGTCTAATGTTATTCCATAAGTTTCCATTGTGGAATTGTTTAGTGTAAACTGTGTATGAGATAGTTAAGTGCTGTTTTGGCTGCTCAGTTGAATTATGCTGGGGTTTTTCATGTGTGGTCTCCTTCTTGTGTTTACTTTTCTGTTTGTGTTTGTTGATGGTGTTTGGGTGCACAGATTAATGTACCTGAGTATGTTAGCGTGCCTGTTTAGTTAGTTTTAGTGTTTGTGTGTTCATGTGTGTGTGTGTGTGTGTATGTGTGTGTGTGTATGTGTGTGTGTATGTGTATGTGTGTGTGTGTGTGCGTGTGTGTGTGTGTGTGTGTGTGTATGTGTGTGTGTCGCGTGTGTATGTGTGTGTGTGTGTGTGTGTGTGTGTGTGTGTGTGTGTGTATGTGTGTGTGTGTGTGTGTGTGTGTGTGTGTGTGTGTGTGTGTGTTTGTATGTGTATGGGCGTGTGCACACACAGAGGCATGTGTGTGAGTGTGTGTGTGCGTGTGTTTATCAGTGGGTGAAAAGAGAAAAGAAAAGCGCTGGCTGAGATTACGCCACACTCCCTCGGGGTCTTGTTACTCATGCACAACTGCCAGCCCAGTGGTTCCCACACCTCCGCGACGGGCTGAGCGAAACTGCAATCTCAGCCCCACCTGTCCTTACCTGTCCCTGCACAACACCTCCGGCTCCATACTTAAGCTCATGAGTGATTTTTCCACTAGCAAATAAGGGCAGAGGTAGGGGAGAGAGAGAGAGAGAAAGAGAGAGAGAGAGGGAGGGATGGAGGGGAGAGAGAGAGAGAGGGAGGGGAGAGACAGAGAGAGAGAGAGAGAGAGTTTTCTGTGCGTGTGTCTGACAGGACAAGATTTTGGACGTCAGCCAGGCATTCGCTTTGCCAATCTGTGCCGAAACTACAACAAACATGGTCGCCACAAGGATAAGTTGTAAACAAAAACGCCACTTCTCACCACAAACACATGAGGAGAACGGAACACAAGAGAGGTACTCATAGGCCTAGGCTAAGTTTTGTGGTCTATGCCACATCTCATCGTTAAACAGATCTTTGGCCCACTGTTTCCAAGCTGCTCTGTAAACAGCGCTAAGCTGATTGATGTTCATTGACTTCATTGATGTGTTGTTTTTTGTTTTTTTTTGGAATGTGCGTTTATGGTTTTATTGAGAGATTGAAGGCTTGTTGGTGATGGGCGTGAATCTTTGCCAGTGCTGGCCAGTCCAGTACCCACCCATCACTCGATGCCAAAGTCAACAGGGGCTGTTTGCTCTGTTGTGGCGAAGCCGTCTATGATCATAGCATTCGTCATGGGGGCCCCTGGCCCTTTGTGTCCGAGCCTCACTGAGACGGTGTCACATTACACATCCGGTTATTTCCACAGACTCTTCCTCCTCCTCCTCCTCGTCTTCCTCAGCGTAGGCACAGTGCAGGGGAACGGAGGGCGAGAGCAGCAGCAGCAGCAGCGGGATCCATTGCAGTAGCATTACGCACTGCAGCTCTGCAGCTGTTCCTGCTCCTTACGGTGGAGTCCATGACACACTGTGCGCTGGGCGCTTAGTGAAGGAGAGCAGGGGATTACTCTTCCCTCTCTTTCTCTCTTTTTATTTCTCAGAGCGAAGAGTGGCAGAGCGAGCTTTTTCACGGATTCCACAACGTGCACTGTCGCCTCCACCACCACCACCACCTCCGCTGCTCCTGCTGCTGCTACCCCCGATGCTGTTGAACCCACGAACCGCCAGCAGATTCCACACCGGAGGAATGGCAGTGCGAGCGCTGGTATGAGCTTAGGGGATGACATGGGCTTGCAAATGGAAGGCGAGGAATGAGAGCGATGGGGAGCTGAAATGCAGCATGCCATTAAAATGATCGACTGTACAGATGACCCCCCTGACCCCCCGAAATCCATCTAAGTGCCTCTCCTCCATTCTCACCGCACTCAATGTCAGTGCTGGACGTGTCTGTGTGTGTGTGTGTGTATGTGTGTGTTTTTGTGTGTGTGTGTGTGTAGGGGTGGGTGTGGGGGGGTCTAACTGGTCTTCCATGGCGCCTTAAATTCAACAGTGCCCTCAGCACCTCTGCTTTATTCATCGTCTGGCCAGTGACAAACAGAGAAGATATCAGAGAGGTAGAGAGAGATAGATAGGGAGAGGTAGAGAAAGAGAGGGAAAGGGGGAAAGAGAAAGAGAGGTAGAGAGGAAAAGAGGTAGAGAGAGAGAGAGAAAGAGAGAGAGGTAGCAAGCAAGAGAGAGGGAGAGAGAGGTAAAGAGACGGAGGGACAGGCCCATGTCAGTGTGTGGACAGACCTCTGACTCCTCGTCTCTTCTTCATGGGGAGAAATGAAGGCAGATGAAACGGAAGGCAAGGGAAGCTCGCCGCCAAAGCTCCATGTAATGAATTACCCCCCCACCCCCTCATTCTGCCTCCTCCTCTCTCCTCATATCCTCCTATCTGAGGTCCTGTGGGTCAAGTGTAAGATTGGAGTTCAGCGCCTCCTTCTCTCCATGCGGCTGGAAGGGGGGTGTGGTGGGGTGGTGGGGGCAGACAGCATTCCTGGCGGCCTCCGGGGCAGGAAGGGGTGGGGTATGGAGGGGTGGGGCAGGGGCAGGGTGGTGGGCCAATGTTGGAGCAGTAATACCACTTTTATTAAAATATATTGAAGGAAAACAAGAGGCCGAGCAAGCGGGGGAGACGGGAAAATCAGCATGACTGATCGCACACACACACACACACACACACACACACACACACCCCTCCTTCTTTCTGGAGGCCCGTCCCTGGCCTTGAACCTTTCATCCTCCCCTTCCTTCTCTCTGTCTCTCCTTCTGTCTTTCTTCTAATAGGAACATCTGTCCCTCTCTCTCCCTATCCATCCCCCTATCTCTCTCTCTCTCTCTCTCTCTCCAGCCACTTTAATCTCTCCTGTTTACACTCTTTCTGTCGGCCACTCTGCCGTTGTCTCACTTCCTGTCTTAAGCAAGCGCTCTCTTGGCCGCTCGGGCCATCACTCATCTGCGTGCAACCCGTCTCCCACGTTCTCTCCTCCAGATCTGTGCCTTGTGCCTCACACTTCCTGTGCAGCGCTCATGTCTAACCCTTTCCCTGCTGAACCTTCTTGTTTTGTGTGTGTGTGTGTGTGTGTGTGTGTGTGTGCATTCATCCCCCTAAATTGGCACCCCGCATTAAAGGTCTCTCTCAGCCCCAGGTAGGGGGTACAAATCTGGGTGTGGCTCGCCGTCTTACCCTACAGAGACACATTCCACTGCACCCCCATCCCCCACTCCAATCCACCACTACCACCAACTGCCTCTAACTCACCCACACCACCTCCCTGCCCTCCCCCTGTTTCTCCTCTGTGATACCTCGGGCCAGATCATTGTCCGGGTGATTTCACAAGCAGGCTTCGGGCCATGCTGACCCGACTGACCTGGCCGACGGTTACTAGGCGACAGGCTAATGAAGGAGCTGATAGCGCAGGGGGCTCTTAGAGAGTGACCTGAGCTGGGCAGCCATGGGAAAAGGCACAGAACGATCACACACACACACACACACATATACAAACACATACACATACACACAGTCATATGAGGGCAAACACTCACACACTCGCAGAATGATTAAGCACACTTTCACGCAACTATACAATTCACATGGTCGTTAAAAAGTAGTATTTTATATGAGGATCATTTACAGTCCGTGTGTGTTCCTTCCTCTCTCTATGGTGTAACAGCTCTTGCCTGACACTGGCACCCTGTGCTGCTCAGTAAATCTTGATGAGTTGCGAGGAGACGGCAAAACTCATTTTTTTATTAGTCCAGAGTAAATCTCTCGTTCGATGAAAAATGCGTCATGTAGCTGGGACTGACTTTCCAGAGGTTGAAAACACAGAAAGAGAGAGAGAGAGAAGGAAAGAGAGGGAGAGAGAGATAGAGAGAGAGAGAGAGGGAAGGAGAGAGCGGAGTCCTGGGACACTCGTGGCATTCCAGGGCCCTGTCGTGTCGTCTCCCGCTCTCTAATTTGGGAACAGCTGTCGAACTCTGCAAATCCTCAACCATCAAAGACCGAGATTGGGGATGGGGGCTGTGTGTGTGCGTGTGTGTGTGTGTGTGTGTGTGTGTGTGGAGCAGCCAGGGTTTGTGGATGTGGTGTGAGAGAGAAGAGGGCCGGCTGTGGTCGTGTCGAGGCCCCTTTGCCTCCGAGGTCACTTTCAGATTCCGCCAGTCTCGTCCGGACCCCCAACACCTGCCCCAGGTAGAAAAAAGGGGGTAAGTAACGATTACAGGACACAGAGATAACCATCTCTGGACGTGGGAGGAGAAAAGAAAATGCCCCTCATTGCACAGATGGCTTCCAGTTAAGGGACACAGACATTATGGGCTGAGGATGCATAGCAAAACAATCCTCCTCTCTTGGGCATGTTATAGGTCTGAGTCATTCAGTCTGCTTGTTTACAGTGGAGGATCTTTTAAGTGTTTGCTGTCAGTCTAGCACTGTTTACTTTAGTGTGTGAACAAACATGGACGCCTGTTTGCCAGGCTCTTGATTGAGGTCAGTTCAGAGGGCGATCGCGGCACGTGTGAAACTGCGAGCCACACAGGTCTCACCGCTGAAGATCTTTCCCAGCAGTGTAACGACTCAGAGAGAGAGAGTGAGAGTGATGGAGAGATTGTGTGAGAAAGAGCATGTCATGACTAAAATCACGTTGCGTAAGGATAATATCAGAGATACGCTAGTGAGAACCACATACGCCAGGTTCCCCATTAGACTTCACTGTTCAATAATGTGGTAACTCAAGGCATAGATTAAGTCACACACACACACACACACACACACACACACACACTCACAGAGACAGACACACCCACACCAAGCCTAGAGTGCAGCTCATATCGAGAAGGGTGTGTGTGTGTGTGTGTGTGTGTGTGTGTGTGTGTGTGTGTGTGTGTGGAGGTGTTGCTGCACTACGGTCTCTGGTTCTCACAGACGGCCCAGTGTGAGCATGCCGGGGCCCGGGTACCCTGGGGGATCCCAGCTGTGGTCTGGTTTCTGCTCCACGCTAACCTGTAATTACACCATTGACTCTTACTATGGCAGGCAATTAGTGCTACTCATGCAGCATTCTGGCCAAAGTGCATAATGATTGATTCCTGTCCCCGTCTCACTCCGCTGGTTTCTCCCTCTCTTTCCCCTCTTTTTCTTTCCACTCATTTTCACCCCCCCCCCCCTTTCCATCTCTTATCTGGTCAGTGGGGAAGTGGTCTTGGGCCCTGCAGCAAGTCACCTGCACACAAGGGGAGTTCATGTTAGCCCTCTGCTAATGGTTGGCTCCTGTTTCTTCATTTTGGATCATCTGGTATTTTGTGGAGAGCCAGCAGCATCCCTCGACATTGTGTCTCAATGTTTTTGGAACCGTAGATCGCTTGCACTTGCAGGTCTCACTTATCTTAGCTTTTTTTTTTGGAGGGGTTGCACAACGAATCTGTGGTCGGCACGCACGCATGTGAAAAAGCACCGGATATCCAACAGGGGTCCAAACACGATTCTTGTTCTCCAAGGAAGTGCTGTATCGACAGCTTGTTCCAATTGCACTTCTTCCTTTCTCCCACTAAACAAACAGAGGAAGAGGCAGTAAAGCCCGGCAGCTCCACAAAAAGAGATCAGCCCTGGGGCTGAGAGCAGGAAAAGGGGGTTATAGAATCTTTTTTTTTTTTTTTTTTTTGGGGGTGCTGTTGCAGGGCATTTGGAGGGAAGAGGACTAGGGGTATGAAGGCCATGGAATGAAGTTGGGATGTGTGGGTGTGGGGGGTGAGGTAGATGGGTTTACTGAATCTTCTCACATTTCTGAGGGGTGGGGGGGGTTCTCTATTTTACATGAGGTTTCCCAGCTTGATGGTTCCAGTAAGGCTGCTTCACAGCGTCTGAGGGGTGTTTGGTGTCCCATTGAAACCCGAGTCTCCTGTGGTGATCCTTGTTCCTGACTGTGTGTCGTCTCTTGAGTTAAAAGTTAAAAGCCCCGGCTGTGCTGGGGTCAGCCCGAAGCCCCCCAGCCTCCAGCGTGGAGGAGACGGCCAGCCGTCGAGCCTCTTGATACTTACAGTTCAAACACAGCTGAAGAGGCAGGAGCGTGCCACGGTGGAAACGCAGATCTGAGCGCTCTCCAGGCACCGTGGTTTCCACGAGATAGAAAACACATTGCACTGGTAGGCCACAGCTATGCGCGGTGATGTGGAACCTCCTTGAAAATCAAAGATAAATAAACGGGTGAATCCCGGGGAAAATGACAGTCAGATCTGAGTGAAAGGGAGAAAGAAAGCACCACAAGGCTGGCCGTTTTACTTCCTGTTAGCTCATCCAATCACAGCAGCCAACCTTGGTATGTGTGAAGCCAAAAAATTAACCACCATACCTAGTGTTGTGGTTTTCCCCTACTTCAAACAGATTTCTCAGTTTGAAGTGGTTGAAAAGCATACTTCATCATAAAAACTTCTGTAAGGTAGGCTCACTGAAAAATGTAGGCTGTAGAGATATTCATTTGGTTTGTGATGGCTAATTGGAATAGAACCAGGAAGTGGGATGAAAGGAGGAAAAATCCCTGGCTCACTGGCAGATCTATCATATTTTGGGTTTAAATTGTACAAACATTCAGACATGTAGTGGATTGTGAAGGAAAGAATTTCAGGATTATTCTGCACTAGGCTAAACTTAGCTAGACTAAACCAGGCCAGTTCTGGGATCACGTGGGGACACGAGTGTGCATCAACATGAAGAAAGGAGATCCATTTGGTTAGCTCATAACGGTCATTAGTGGTCCATGGTGATACTTTTGGTTTGTCTCTAACCCCTGTATGCCCATGAGCCATGGAGGTCACTATGAGGATGATTGAGTATTTTAGACAGATGTGGTTTGGCACCAACCCAAGTCTTCATTTTCTCTGCATGTTCTTCAAAACGGTGGAATTGTTTTACATGCTTTCACTCGGAAATATTTTGTCTTTCGAATTCCTCAGCACTCAACCAGGAGCCCCTGAATGTTTTTTTTACTCCATGTCTTTGCATCCTCTTGTTACACTTCCTCCCCAGCCTTGAGCTTTTGTCTCAGAAGCTTTTGTCTACCAACCCTGTTGTTTACAGTGCTACCGGCTCTTAAAATTGCCGCCCTCTTGAACACCCTGGGAGACAAGGGGGGTTATGTGGTGGTTAGGGTGTGGGTCTCTGCCCTCTTCTGATCCCTCTGATGACAGAAACACATGGGCTGGCTGCACAGGGTGTCCTTTACAGCCCTGACTAACTCAGCCTGGCACACACCACTCCAAATGGCTCCACTGGCTGGCTTGCCATGACTGGCTCGCCTCACACTCTAAGAACTCTGAAGTACTCCAGTCCACTTCGCTCCCTCTCCTCTGCTGTGCCCCGAGTCAGGCCTCACACACATCTGTCCTCTCCTGTCAGTCAGCTCCCCTCTCCTCTGCACACAGCCGTTTGATGTTCTGCCTGTCTGTCTTTTAAGGATGGCTTTGGTGAGGAGAAAGGGCTTCTGTTTCAGAGGTAAATATTCACTGTCTGTGGTGAAAGACGACTTGTTGTCTTCTCTGTTATTAAGAACCCAGTTTCCTTTTAGGTTTTTGTCCCACATTGCTCCCTTTTTGAGGTATTTACCACTGAACAAACAGCCTCGCGGTGGCTGCCTCTGCTCCAGGAGCTCAAAAAATGACCCAACATGCTAAAATTTCACTTTTCATCTCGTCTCTCTGCGCCCTGACTCAGACCTGTTATTCTACATTATTGTGATGCACATAGATGCAGGCAGCGACCTCTGAGCACTGAGCAGCGACCTCTGTGACTGCTCCAAGAACTCAACACTACCTAATGTCTAACTCAACTCACCGTTGTCCCTTTAAAGTTGCTCAGTATACTCGACACAGTGGTCATTGTGTGCGCGAGGTGTGACGTTCCCGAAGCGTGAGAGACTTTTTTACTTGCACGCAGTGCTGTAGTCTAGTTAGCTGAAGTGGGTATGCTGTGATGTAGTCTAGTCAGCTGTAGTGGGTATACTGTGATCAACCCCAAATGTTAATACATATCCTTGCATATTTTAAGTGGGT